>NC_052622.1:13874821-14081143 GCF_016545825.1 Eucalyptus grandis | reverse complement strand
TGAACCTCGCCACTAGCCGGCAATCGGCCCTTTTGCCTCGATTGGTCGCCTCAATCCAACGACTGAACAAAGGAAGGAGGAAAAAAAATTCAAAATAATAAAAAAAAAATTAGAAAAAAATTATTAAAAATTGTCAATGTTAGCACCACGGTAGCCAAATTTGGCTAATTAACCGAACTGGGCACAATTACAATAGATTTATAACTTTTGGTAATTTTCCCCTTTTCGTCTACATAAGTCTAAATAAACTATACAATGTGCACTCGACAAATTTGTGAGTATGTCACGTGTTGTGAAGTCCATAGTCCTGGAATTTCCATTTTTAATTGAACATTTTTTGTTCTACTCGTTCAAGAAATTTGGGACCACATTCCGCGATTCTATTATATACCAAAATGGAATTTATGTAGCATGCTTAATGCTAAGAAAACTATTTCGTCAACTTGATCACCAATCGCTTGCTTCCGCAACATAAAATGGTCAAAAATTTAAATGCAAGACTAATGTTAAGTCTCGCAAACATGTGCATCAGGAGTATTAAATATTTGTATTTTACTCACGGGTCTCATTATATTGCGAGATTAGTCTGACATCGAACTCGGAGCTTTAGAGGAAATAAACAAGCTCAGTACTTTGCCAGTAATGTAGATATCCTTTTCTTCTCCACAAATTATGAAAATCATAATTATCGACAGACTGTCAAAAAAATCAACAAATTCATTTAAGATTTACTTGTATATGAATTTCACGGAATGATTACCCAAAAGTGATAAACATATTATATAGATAATAATTCAATTCTAACCATTTTAATTTGATCAACTTAATCATAAACCTTACAATGATTTGTTAATGTAGGCCTTGGAGCCAATTTTGGCCGACAACCGCAGTGGATACCAAATTGTCGTACGTGAAATAGCCAATGCTAACATAGACAATTATTACAACTTTTTTATATTTCTAAATTTTTAAATATTTTTTTGAATTTTTCTTTTACTTATCTTTCTTGTTTTCCTTTACTTTCCTTATTCCTCCGCCGATCACCGACGATCAGCCTTAGGCGCAGGGCCGGCAAGGTCAACCCTCATCAATTGCAGTGAGACTTGGCCCCACCTATGGTCAGATAATTTGAAAAGTGTCGACATCATTGTTGGTCATCTTCTCCATCAATGATCGCAGTCAAAATTGGCTAGAATGATTACTTTGGCAAATTATCAAAAGTTTAAAATTATATTAGTCAAATTAAAGATTTAGAATGAATCAGCATCTGTACAATAGATTAAGACTTTTAAATAAAACTCCTAAATTTCGGTTGACAAAATAAAAGTCTTGAAATCTCAATGAAGGTTATCAAAATTAAATCAAAGTCTACCATCTTTTTCAAGCATTTAGAACAAGCAAACTGGGCACATCTAACCGAATATTTTGCTCTATCATGCTGCAACCAAAGCACAAAGTCCAATTTATCAGTCCAGCGAAACAGAAAGGAGGAACTTCAATGAATTTAATGAGCCGGTCCATCTCAAATCACTCTCTCCGGCACGTAGATGATTACTGCTTCTGTTAATCTGGAAAGGATTCATTGATTTTTTATGAACAGCTTGGATTATCCAGATAGTCGAAGAATCCACAACCAAGTTCATCGCGCGCTCCGAAACTTCAGGACTATAATTTGAGGCTAATCTCAGTAGTCTGTGTGCGCACTCATCCATTGATCACTTTTAACTTTTCATTGCTCTTTAAACATTTGCATCTGCTGGTGAAGTCATGGATCCTTCAGAAACCAATATTGCCTTCTACTGATATTGATCTTCCTTTTGGGAGCTTGGGCTTGCCAAGCCGTTGGTCGGACCCTCCAGCAAGACGATCTCATGTTCAACTTGCACGAGCAGTGGATGGGGCGTTACGGGCATGTCTACAGGACATGGACGAGAGGGAAAGCCGCTTCAAGATATTCAAGGCCAACGTGCAAACGAATCGAGTCGTTCAATTGGGAAAGAGGCAAACCTTACAAGCTCGGCGTCAATCGGTTTGCCGACCTCACAAATGAAGAATTCAAGGCAAGGAACCGATTCAAGTCGAACATGTGCTCCACTATGGCCGCATCTTTCAAGTACGGAAATGTCACCGCGGTGCCTTCGAGCATGGATTGGAGAAAGGAGCTGTGACGCCTGTTAAGAACCAAGGCCAATGTGGTAAATTGATGGAATCTAGTTCATGAATGAGCATTATTTACCTTCGCAAATATTCGACATTCTTTGACGCATTATGTTGTTAAAATCCTGATCTTCTTGTAGTTTCTTCTCCAAGAATGTTGTTGTTCTGATTTGATTGTCCTGTTTCCATTGCAAAAATGTAGGATGCTGTTGGGCTTTTTCAGCCGCGGCGGCTGTGGAAGGAATCGATGAAATATCCACGGGTAAGTTGATTTCTCTCTCCGAGCAAGAGTTGGTCGACTGCGACGTCGGTGGCCAGGACGAAGGATGTGAAGGTGGCTAGATGGATAGCGCGCTCCAGTTCGTCGAGAAACACGGCCTCACAACCGAGACAAACTATCTCTACGTGGGCACGGACGGTAAAATGCAATGTCAAATCCGAATCGAACTGCGTTGTGATCATAAGGGCTACGAAGACGTTCCTGCCAACAGCGAGGACGCATTGCTAAAGGCAGTCGCCAATCAGCCGGTTTCCCCGTGGCCATCGATGCCGGAGGATTTGAGTTCCAATTCTACTCCAGCAGCGTGTTCACCCGGAGCTTGCGGGACCGACTTGGACCATGGAGTTACCGCGGTCGGATATGGGACTAGCGATGACGGCACCAAATTTTGGCTGGTGAAGAACCCGCGGGGCGAGGAAGGATACATATGATGGAGAGATGTCAGCGCTAAGGAAGGCCTCTTACCCTACTGCATAAGTATGAATGAAGTCTCTACATGACGTACAGATTTTCTACCTTGTGTGTTTACTGCATTGGTGTCATCTCGGCAAGTAACTTGAGTTCGTGTAAATATTGTGTGATTAGAATGTGATTTTGAAATTTCTTATTTCGTATCTCTACTTGTTCAAGAAATGTGGAACTAAATTGAACTCGGCACAACTAAGTATATGCTTAATGCCCTTTTCATTTTGATATCACGAGTGTCTAAGCGTTTCGCCCATTGATAATTTATTTAAGCAAGCTCTCGATTTAGAGACTCTCTCTTGTGATTAAACTTCCACTTATCAATTTCATGAGATCCCCTTCACGCAATACTCAAACACAGAACAAGTTCACCGTCATTACATCCGAGATCTTCTTCCCACAATTTAACCTCTCTCTCTCTCTCTCTCTCTCTCTCTCTCTCTCTCTCTCTCTCTCTCTCCAAACTATGTAGAATTTCTACAGTTCTTCTTTCAATTGTGATCAAGGTTTTCTTTTTTTTTTTGGTGAGAGGTAATTATATTAAGCTGAAACCAATAATTAATCAAAAACGGCACCAAAACAAACACTCATAATGAACAGAGGCATAATGAGTGGAAGAGTGCCGAGAGAACAAAAAAGGAAGTCAACAAGGCACAATACGCGGTTAAGCCACACAACTACAGCCACAACCAAAAGGGACAAAAAACAAAAGAAGGCGACCAGCCAGCCAAACAAAGGCAACCACAGCCAAAACCAAACAAAACGTCATCGCCCAAATGAAAAGAACGAGACAACCGGCAGGAATCAAGGCCAGCACCGAAACAAATAGCAGCAGCCATTCTGCACCACCACTCCAACCTGAAAATATTATGGATGCACTGGAGTAGAAGAGAAGATGCAGGGTTCTATCCTAGCTACGAATAATTGACATAATTAGCAGCACCTCACGCTCTATTGAACGGCTAAAAGGAGTCGTTGAAATCGGAAAAAGCAGCATTAGGGACTATTAGCTTCCCGTCCTGAATCATCTTTTCTACCTACAGATTAAGCCATCGCGGGATGTTAGATTTCGAGGACAATCGGCAAGCCATCCATTTCAGGTCGTGGCTGGGTTGTCTGCTTTCAGCAGCAAGTGAAGAGCAACCTCCGTGAAATCGCTCGTCGCGGATGCCGGATGGTACTTATCGACAGTTTTTCCAGATTTAGAGACCGCTTTAGCCATCCTCTTTTGAGTATAAGTTTAGGATGTTATCATTTCCTTTTGTCTATATTACTCTAACTCCCAACTTACTCTCAGACTTCTGTCCTCCATCTTTACATGGCATGAGAGTCAAACCCCATGCCTGAAACTAAACGTCATCTTCGCCAATACCTAAAAGGTGGGAAATCAAACTTTTGAATTCACTTTTACTAATTCAATCCTAAAACTTTTAATTTTGCCAATTCAGTCTTGAACATTTTCAGATTTTATTAATTGAGTCTATTTGACTAATTTTGACCAGAAATTACTAACATAAATGCTAACCGTGCCACTAATGTAGGACAACCGACGTTTTTGTCAGCAATTTTCAACTAAAATTGTTTAAAAAATTATATTGGCCAATCATTAAAAATTTTTAAGCTAAATTAGTCAAATTATAAAGTTTAAGATTGAAATGGCATCCATACAATAAACTTACAACTCTTCCGGTAATTATCCCATTAACTTTGTATGCCGCAAAATCCTTTCAACCTACAGATCGATTATAGACGCACAAAGGGCTATATATAGGCACATGTGGAAATTCCACAATTTTTTTACCTCGACAGTAAATTAGTTATAATTTCATTATATTTTTTGGGACTAAGTAGAGGTGGAGAAGCCAGACACTCAAGCAGCCTATTCCTCCATTCCGCCGTTTTAAATACTCACATGCACGCCCATGCAACTCCAACGCGAAAGGTCATCGTCTGTAGTTTTGTACTGATCAGATTTGACGTCATGCTGCGAGTTTGGCCAAGAACGAGCGATAAGAACACGTTACGACCGAAGCAGATAGTCCTATATGTCAGCCCACAAACAGAAACTTTGAGCTTTCCGTGACATGAATCTCACGAGCCTAGTCCATCGCAGAACATTCCCTCCGGCACGCAAATGGAAACGAATTCAAATCTAATCTGACGTGCCCATCAGGACAGATTATCAGTCAAGTTGATGAATCCACCGCTCAAATTCTTCGTACGTGTCCAAGACATGAGGACTATAAATCTGAGGTGCGAATCTAGGACTCTGTGTGCTCACAAACTTTCTCCCTTAGCTCTTTCTCCATCTCTTACTCCCAACATTCCTTGGGAAGCCATGGCATCGTTGAGAAACCGATGCTGCATCCTAGTGACTCTGATCTTCCTTTTGGGAGCTTGGGCTTGCCGAAAACCGCGGTCGCGCCCTCCAGCAAGACGATCCCATGTACGAGATGCACGAGCAATGGATGGCCCGTTACGGGCGTGTGTACACGGACATGGACGAGAGGCAAAGCCGTTTCCAGATATTCAAGGCAAACATACGACTGATTGAGCCGTTTAATCGGGGAAGTGGCAAGCCTTACAAGCTAAGCGTCAATCAGTTTGCCGACCTCACGAATGAAGAATTCAAGGCGAGGAACCGATTCAAGTCACATGTGCTCCGCCGAGGCCGCGTCCTTCAAGTACGGAAATGGCACCGCGGTGCCTTCCAGCATGGATTGGAGAAAGAAAGGAGCCGTGACCCTGTTAAGAACCAAGGCCAATGTGGTAAACTGATCGAATCTATTGATGCTATTTGACCATTTGTTGAGTCAATGTGTAGTCAAACTGCCTATGATTCTTATGGCAGCTCCAACAATATTCATGTTTAACTCGATTTCCATTCATAAGTAGGATGTTGTTGGGCTTTTTCAGCCGTGGCAGCGGTGGAAGGAATCCATGAAATCACCACAGGTAAGTTGATTTCCCTTTTCCGAGCAAGAGTTGGTCGACTGCGACGTCCGCAGCCAGGACCAAGGATGCGAAGGCGGTTGGATGGATAGCGCATTCCAATTCGTCGAGAAGCACGGCCTCACTACTGAGATGAATTACCCCTACACAGGCACGGACGGTAAGTGCAATGCAAAACGCCGTGCCGTGACCATAAAGGGATACGAAGACGTTCCTGCCAATAGCGAGGAGGCGTTGCTGAAAGCTGTCGCTAACCAGCCGGTTTCTGTGGCCATCGATGCCGGAGGATTTGAGTTCCAATTCTACTCCAGCGGCGTGTTCACCGGAGCCTGTGGGACAGATTTGGACCATGGTGTCGCCGCCATCGGGTACGGGACCAGCGACGACGGTACCAAGTATTGGTTGGTGAAGAACTCGTGGGGCGCGGAATGGGGGGAGGAAGGGTACATAAGGATGCAGAGAGATGTTACCGCTAAGGAAGGCCTCTGCGGCATAGCAATGAAGGCGTCTTATCCTACTGCATGAGTCTGAATTCACTACACCGGAGATGAGCTCGTGTGATGTAAAGACTCGAGATTTCCCGCTTTCTATGTTTATTGCGTACAGCGTCTGGCTGCTTGTAAATTTCACCTGTATGTGTGATTAGAAGGTAATAATACTATGAAATTTCCTATTTGAAAATCTCTAATTATTTGAGAATTCTGAAATTCAACTAAGCACCTGAGCTTAGTATTCATACCAAATCGTACTTGGGTGAGTGTCATCGTTCGTGCAAAATTAGGAAAATTAAGCATTGGCACTCTCTTGTTTTCCTCCTCCTCCTTCCTCCTTCCTCTAGTTGATAGTGACAAGCATAAGCATTGGCAAGGTTAGCCTTGCCAGCCAATGGTGAGGCTCACCCCCGCTGGCTAATGGTGAGGGTAAGCCTCACCTAATGATGACAAGGCTGTCCTCGCCATGGTTAGGTAAGGCTGCGATCTAGCCATGGCTAGCAAGGCTCACCCAAGCTAGAGGCCATGCAAGGTCACAACCTCTAGCGAGGCATGACAACCTCGCTAAGCTGAAGCGAGCAGCCTAGGCAAGGTCACCTAGCCATAGCTAGCTTCCTCGAGGATAGCGAGGTCCCTCACCAGGCTTGCCTTTGGCTGCTCGCTAGCAACGACTAGCTAGAGGAAGGAGGAGAAAGTGAAGAAAACCATAATGAGAAAAAAAAAAAAAGGAAAAAATTTAAAAATTTGAAAAAATTAAAATATTGTCCACATCAAAGATCAATGACCGCATCCATGTCAATGCTAGCTAGCCAAAATTGGCCAATGGAATCAATTGACACGATTGCAAAATTTTTTGGATTGAATTGATAAAAAAAAAAGTTTATGACTGACTTGAAAAATGACAATAAGTTTGGCACTTTTTGGTAATTTATTGTACTAATTCCATTCTCCCCAACCCCAAAATACTGATTTTTTTCTATACTAATTATATTTCAATAAGTGTTGGTAAATATTTAAAAAAAAAAACTATCCTATAAAAAAAATTGTCGGTTATTTTTTTGCCCAGGACACTAGACAACTTTCTAATACTTTTAATGAAACTAACTATTTTTTATACTTTGTAAATTACCAATTTTGTACTAATTGATAAACTTTTATTTATATCTGAATTATCTAACTCTTAAATGAGATTCTCAACCTAAAATATTATTTGGGTTTGCATAGAACTCTTTTGTGTCCCGCTCTATAAATACCGATCTTTTTTTTTTTTTTTATGACCCGAAAGCCCCATACGACCAGCCGCGAAGTAACCTTGGGAGGAACGTGAGTTACCACTACCCTCGTGCCCCGAGTAAGTCGCCTTGTGAAGCCCGGAATCGAACTCCCCTTATGTTAGGGAGAAGCTCGTCGCTAGCGGCGCCACCCGACAGGTGGTTCAAATACCGATCTTTTCGTGCTAGTATATGTCAATAAATTTTATAAATAAATAAATAATATATACCAAACTTTCAAATAACTTGGTAAGAAAAAAATACCGATCTTTTTTGTGCTAGCATATGCCACCCAGATATATATATATATATATATATATATATATATATATATATATATCTTGGTTCATTTTAAAAGCTATTGGTAAGAAAAAAAAATCCCAAATTTTTTCTCAAATAACTTATTGGTAACTTAGCAACAATTTTATGGGATTACTAATATTTTTATAATTTATAAATACCAATTTTGATTTAATTTATCAAATTTTTTGGTAAGGTTAATTTATCAATTTTATTTGCATAACTTACTAACGTTTTGAATTTAAATGAATTTACCTATGGTGGAACTGCCATGTGTTTTCTAACCAAAAAACTGTCGTGTGTTTGTCTGTTGGAGAGAGAGGGAGGCAGGCCACAATTGTGACAAGAGAGGATAATACCGTGGTGTGGTAACTGCGTGATGGTGTGAGAAATAGCTTTTCCCAAAAAGTCTAAGAAAATTTTCTCTTTTAGGGTGGGATCACTAAGCACATAAAAGAAGTTCAACACCTTCGTTCGAAGAGATTGTCAAGAGGCTCTTAAAAAGATTAAGAATATTTCCCCTTTAGGGTGGGACAACTTATGTTGTGAAAAATCTTATTCCTTTGTAAATACATTGTAGACGCGCAAAGCGTTACACCTCAGTATCACATATTCGATAATTGGAAAGTCATCCGAGTTTATGCCGATGAATGTCTATCGTCCTCTCAAAAGTCATCGTTTGCTTCGTTTGATGTGAGCAATTATTGTAGCGACTGAACATGCTACGAACTGGCCCAAAAAGACTATAAAATCACGCTGAAATAAAAGCACACAGTCCAAATTACCAGCCCTCGCACAGAAACAAAGTAAGCCTCCAGACATGAATCTCACAAGCTAAGTCTATCTCGGAACAACCTCTCTGGCACGTTGACGATTGATTACTGCTTTTTCTTAATTAAAGCTAATTCATCCGATTAATTCGATGCACCCATCAGGATAGATTATCAGGCAAGTCGATGAATCCACGTCCGAATTCGTCGTACGATCCAAAACATTGGGACTATAAATTTGAGGTGCATTCTTAGGATTCTGTGTGCTCCCAAACTGATTCACTTGGCTCTTCTCCTTCACTCCTAACATTGCTAGCCAAGTCATGGGATCGTTTAGAAACCAATATTTCATTCTGGTGCCTTTGGTCTTCCTTTTTGGGAGCTCGGGCTCATCAAGCCGCCGGTCGCACCTCCAGCGAGACGATCCCATGTATGAGATGCATGGGCAATGGATGGCCCGTTACGGGCGTGTGTACAAGGATGTGGAAGAAATGCAAAGCCGTTTCGAGATATTTAAGGCAAATGTGCAGGGCATCGAGTCGTTCAATCAGGCAAACGACAAGCCTTACAGGCTCGGCGTCAATCAGCTCGCCGACCTCACGAATGAAGAATTCAAGGCAAGGAACCGATTCAAGTCGCACATGTGCTCCACCGAGGCCGCTTCTTTCAGGTACGAAAACATCACAGCGGTGCCTTCTAGCATGGACTGGAGAAAGAAAGGAGCTGTGACACCGGTTAAGAACCAAGGCCAATGTGGTAAGTTGATAGAGACTAGTTCATGAATTGCCTTTATCAATCTATTTGAGATTCTTAGAGACAAGATGTTAAAACCCCTAATGTTGTTATAGTATCTTCTCCAAGAATGTCTGTTGTTCTGATTTGAGTGTCCTGTTTCCGTTGCAAAAATGTAGGATGTTGCTGGGCTTTTTCAGCCGTGGCAGCTGTGGAAGGAGTCAATGAAATAACCACGGGTAAGCTGATTTCTCTTTCCGAGCAAGAGTTGGTCGACTGCGACGTCGGTGGCCAGGACCAGGGATGCGAAGGCGGTTGGATGGATAGCGCATTCCAATTTGTTGAGAAGCACGGCCTCACAACCGAGACGAACTATCCCTACAAGGGCACGGATGGCAAATGCAATGTCAAATCGGAATCCAACCGTGCCGTGATCATAAAGGGCTATGAAGACGAAGACGTTCCCGCCAACAGCGAGGGGGCATTGCTAAAGGCAGTTGCTAACCAGCCAGTTTCCGTGGCCATCGATGCCGGAGGATTCGATTTCCAATTCTACTCTAGCGGCGTGTTCACCGGGGCTTGTGGGACCGAATTGGACCACGGTGTTACCGCCGTCGGATACGGGACAAGTGATGATGGCACCAAATTTTGGCTGGTGAAGAACTCGTGGGGCGAGGAATGGGGCGAGAAAGGATACATAAGGATGCAGAGAGACGTCAGTGCGAAGGAAGGCCTCTGCGGCATCGCGATGAAGGCCTCTTATCCTACCGCGTAGATTTAAATGAAGCCACATATCCGTGTGTACTGTAAAAATGGTGAAGCTTTTCAGTTCTAAGGCCTCGTTTTATGCCTATGCTTGACATGCTGCAGGCATATATCCATATGTACTAGTTGTGTGTTCTTAAGAAGTGATGTTTGAATTTCCGACTTGAAAAATCCTTTTGTTGAAGAAACTTAGGATGAGATTCAACTGGGTACGGCTTCACAACTCAAACAAGAAAAACTCGCGCAAGTCATCAATCCCGATACGCTATTGAGAACGATCTAAAGATGTCGAGTCGAAATACATGAAATTTAAAATGACTCATGCCACATGCAACAATTTGGCAAGCAGCATGCAGTGAAGGATTGAAGAAGAATATCTGTGAATTCATTAAATCTTCAGTCCGAAGAACGGACTTTTCCTCTCAAAGAATCGAAGTTCTAAGTGGCTTGTTTGAAAGCTACCAATATTTTTGGCTTTTTTATATTTTATCTTTCAGTTCATAGAAAAAGTGTTTAGTCAAGATTTTCATCACCCAAATTTGATGGAATTAACGAAAATTGTCGATCACACCAATATGACAATTTTCAGGATTTGATTGCATAATTTTGAAACTTAATTCTATATTTAAGCAAATCAAGAACACCCAGAAATCATGCTTTTGACAGGAGCAAAGCCATTGCTCTTTTTTGCTTGTAAATTAAATTTGTAGGATCAACAAAGCATTTCCATCTAGTGGCAATAATGAGACTTTCTTGGTATATGACGTTGACCGAATGTTACATGGGAAAAAAAGGAGAAATCACTTCTAGTGAGAATTTCCTCGAAACATCATGAACTGCATGGGTAGTGCGAAGAACAAATATCTAACATTTTTGGAGGTGACATTACTTAAGCTTTTTGAGAAAAATAACCCCCTTTGAAAATAAACATTTGAAAAATAAATTTTCAGCACATTATTTTCAGTGGCCTATTGTACCTATATTCATATATTTTTGAAAATGTATGATTGTAATTAGGTCTATATTTTCAATCATCCTCGATCAAAAGAAAATTTTATCCAACCATCCTTGTGAATAGCGGGTCACAAATTGTGGACATCAATTATATGTTAAATCAACTGATCACCACCATGACGAAGGCTGCTGATCGGCAGCTGAGGAAAAGAAAAAGAAAGAAAAAGAATTTAAAATTATATTTTTAAAGAGAAAAAAAGAAAAAAAAAATTATCAAAAGAAGTGAACGGAGGATAATCATATTTTTCATACCATGATGGACAGTATTTTTCATTTCATTTTCAGATTTTAGCTAAATGCCGAAAATATACGGTTTCTAGAAAATATTTTTCAAAAATGTCACATTTTCTGCGAAGCGAATGAAACTTAAGTTTGTGCTTTCCAGGAATATATATATTTACTTTGTGCTAAGTCAACATTGAACATCTGGGTTTTACGGACTATAAGAAAATTGTGTTTAGTTCCTTCCAAAAAAGTTTTTTATATATTAGCTTAAAGTACCTCATCTTTTCTCTTATATCAAGAGTTCCCAAAATGGGGAGTAAAAGCCCACCGAAATGTTAATGGTGTGCTTCCAATGCGGAGGCCAGGATACGTTAATCCTACCTCATAATTTAATCAAGTGTAGTCACAAAATGTTTTTAATTCTCAAAACGAAAATTATGTAAAACATTCAGAATCTCTGAAAGTAAAACTTGTTGATTTACAATATTTTAGGTCGTGATGGGGCCAGAAAATTCACTAGAAGAAATCTTTAGGTTCAAAAAAATATATTAAATATGAGACGGATGCGTTGAATATTTACTACTATTGATTGTCAAATATAGTATGCAAATGTAACATTAGTTACCATCCTTAATACATATTTGCTCGAGAAATTGTTAACTCATACCTAGTTTTTCTTAGCATTTTGAAAATCAAGTTTTAGACCAATTTCCTTGGCTGCATAGTAATCAATAAAACGTTGTCCTAGAGCCAACCAAATCTCTTGAGATGTCTGAAGATCGTGAACTTCATAGAAAATCTCAACTATAAGGATTGAATTGATCAAACCGTGAATGCATTAATTTGTCTTTACCTAGGTGGAATAGGAGGTATTGACAATTGTAGCGCCATTTTAATCATTGATAAGTTTTGGCAAACATGGAAAAGAACCATCCACATAGTCTAGCAGATCGTTGCAAACTAAAATAGATTCAAACTAAGATTTCCACAAAAGATAATTGTCTACATCAAGTTTGATAGAGACGAGACTTGTGATATTGGGAAGAAAAATAGATGATGAGGATGATTGCACAACCATAATTGGAGCAGCAACAACAATAGCAGCAAAGATCGAGGCAGCATAGAAAATGGAAGAAGAGGTGAAATTAGGTGCAACATTGCATGGAGGCAAATGGGGAATTGGGATTAACAGAAAGAGTAGATAATGAGTAAAGAGATGGTAGAGATGAAGAGAAATATAGAGATGTATCGGACATTATTGAGGTAATAATTGGAGCAAAGGGAAGTATTGATTTGGGGTAGAGATGTTGAAGAATTTGATGCATTTTTCCTACTGTGTTACTATGGTGATGGTCGAGTCGGAGAGAAAATAATGACAAAGTGTTTATGGTAGTTAGACCCCAATTAAGGTCGAATGATATATATTTATAGGAGTGCTTAAATGCAAAAAGTGTATCGATAAAAACATAATTACAGAAATACTCTATAATACATATAAAATATACATTAATGAAAGCCATACATGCAAAAGAAGAGGAAAGAGAAATAACGAGGAAGATGATAATTGTTGTATTTTGGTGTATACAATTGAGCCCTAATGATCACCCATCGATGGGTTAGATCCTTAATATGCTAGAAGGAGTGATCAATCTACAACTTCCCTCGAAACCAATTTTGTATTCAATAGAGATGCCAGTTGATGATGCTAATGGAGAATGAACCTGAAATTTTCTCACCTACTTCAAGTCTACAATCAATTTCTAGTAGTTACAAATATGAGCACAATAACAAGATTGCGATTTTGTGTGATTTTTTTCTCTCGTAGAAATTGAATGCAAAATAAAAGTAGTACCATCACTTATTCATGATTATAGTAATTTATCCTTGCTATCACTTTTTTTTTTTTTTTTTTTTTGGCACCAGGTTTCCTTTGAGAAACTTTAGGTCCATTTTGGCGGCAGTGTTAATCCTTCCCCCCATCATCCTAAATGCTTGCACTTAAAAGAGAAGAGAACACGTGTTGAAATTTTGTGGGAACAATAATCCAGTCGTACCTGCGCTCATTGAAGAAGGACGGGACTCGAGGGGGGAAAAAACGGACAACCATATTTGCCCGAACACATGGCTAACATGTTTAACTTTTTGTTTCGTTCTCGGCTAATTTCAATTTCCTCGCAAAATCATAACTTTTTGCACTTTGATTCACCTGGAATCCCCACTTCCTGCACTTTCTGAACGCGGTGTGAAAACGTGAAGCGATCTTGATCTCTCTGTCTTCTTAAGTTCAGATGGTCTCGGCATAAATAGATTTTTCATCAAATGGTGCTCTCCTTGTATGACCACGAGCATTCACGCGTAAAATTCTGATTTCGTGTGAGTTAAGCAAATCCCTCACGATGCCGTTTGCATTGAGCAATGAGTCTCTCTCTATCTCCACCGATCCATTACAACCTCCGTCCTTCCCACCAAAACCTACACCTTAAGATTCAGCTCTCATCCTTAATCTTAACGTTTAATTTAATTGGGAGGTTGCTTAAATTGGGCTTGTGACGTGCGCATGCCACGGTGGAAACACAGAATAAGCCTTCTACTTCGCCAAATGGGCAGAAATTGAGCATGTGTGTCAAGTGGATCGGATTTTGCAGGTTCAAAAGAAACTGATAAATGGACTTCCGGTCGGTCTGAGACAGAAAACCAAAGTCTACTATGACGAGTGAAAAAAGAAATAACAGGGATTGACTGAGAGGACCACGAAATCATATAGGGCAAGTTGGAATTAGCCCAAAATGAGAGATAATGACAGGGGAGTTGAATGGTTGAATGAGACTACCATGAAATCGTATGATAACCTTCGGTTTAATTTTTATGGACCAACCGTGATAATGTCATGTATCAACATTGTTGGACCAGCAACTCCTCGAAGACTTCTGGCTAATGAGAAATCAAGATTTTATCAGTTCTCGAAAAGCCTTGGAGCTGCTAACTCTCCAAAACAAAACCGTAGTTGCAAGATCAAGAGTAACAAGAGATGAGTTACATAACCAGAAACACCGAAATGTTTCCTTATCTTCTGCTTCTTTACTCCGTTTCATTCGGCCCTCTTTGTCCATAAGCACAGATACCGGTGAGTCCTCTCTGAAACCAGACATTAATCTCTCAAGGAGGAACAGCTGAGATGGGCTTCTTTTCACCGGTTAACACTGGTAACCACTACATTGGCATTTGGTACAAAGGATTACCTCAAAAGACTCTGGTTTTGGTTGCGAATAGGAACCGCCAGTGTCCGACCCATTCTCTTCAGGGTTGACGCTCCTTTGGGAGGGTAATTTAGTCATACTCGGTTCATCCAAGCATCAAATCTGGTCGACTGGTTTGACATCGCTCATGCCTAATTCGACTTCAGGAGTGCTCCTTGACAGTCTTCATTTTAAGGAAGACTTCCGATGTGCCTATTGCTTGACAGAGTTTCGATCATCCGACTGATACGTGGTTGCCCGGTGCCAAGGTTGGATTCAATATACTTACGTCCAACAAGAAAGTTTTGGTGGCATGGAGAAATTTACATGATCCAGCTCCCGGGATGTTCTCTGCATTCGCAGGAGTGGAAGGAAGAGCTCAGTATTCGCTATATAAAAGGTCGGAAGCCTACGGGAATAGTGGCGACTGGACTGGTGATGACTTCAGGCATCAGCGCTCAGTAATGGTAGAAACGTGGTATGTTTCTCCTTTTTTCCGAATGAGAATGAGGCCTACTTCATGTATTCCTCAGTTGCTCCTTCTAATCTTTCTAGGGTCGTGCTGGAACCAACGGGGCCGCTCAATCAATTAATATGGGCAAAGCATACCCAGAAATGGAGGGTGCTTTGGACACAGCCAACCCTTGAGTGTGAGATATATCCCTTTTGTGGTGCTTCTTCTAACTGCAATCAGAGCGACGCACTGCCTTGCGATTGCCCGCTTGGATACTTAGATGATCTGAAGCTGGAAGATCGTCTGGGCTGTTGCAAGAGGAGAAATGCGTCAAAATGTAGTGGTGACAGGAAAGATAAATTTTTCGTCATGCCTAATACACGCTTGCAAAACTCTGTTTCATGGTGGAAAACCTCGAAACATGCAGGTTCTTGTGCTTGAGCAAGTGTTCTTGCAGTACTTATGCTTACACTACCAACTGTCTGCTATGGACGGATGCCAAATTTGTAGTTGAACATTCAGCCGATGATGCAATTTCAAGAGATTTCCATGTCCGGATTGCAGCGTTGGACTTGGAGGAGAGTAAGAAACGGGGGAAACCCACTTCAAATTTCATAACAGTAGTTGGAGTTGTGTCCGCAGCTTTTCTCGTGGTCCTTAGCATTTCGCTGGTGGCTATTAAGATGAGACGGCCTGCTTATGCAGCAGACGATCATTTGATGCATTTTGAATATCGAGTTCTGAATAAGGCAACAAATAACTTCTCTGAGAAAATCGGGGAAGGAGGGTTTAGTTCTGTTTTCAGGGAGCACTGCCAGATTCAACTCCCATAGCAGTGAAGAAACTCATGAACCAAAGCCAAAGTAACGAACAGTTCCTTGCAGAAGTTAGCACCGTTGGAACAATACAGCATGTCAATGTCGTTCGTCTAATTGTTTTTGTGCAGAAGAGTGAAAATGTTCCTAGTATAAGAGTACTTGGCAAATGGTTCACTAGCGGCTATTTGTTTTAGAAGGGTTCCAACACCCTCGATTGGAAAACCAGATACGGCATCGCCATCCAGGTTGCTAAAGGATTGAGTACCTCCATGAAAGGTGTCAGGATTGCATCTTACACTATGACATCAAACCAGAGAATATGCTGTTGGATTCAGAACTCGAACCACAGATTGTTGATTTCTGCCTTGCGAAACTCATGGCACGGGAAGTCAGCAGCGTCATTACCACCGTGAGGGGAGCCAGAGGGTACCTCGCTCCAGAATGGATTTTGGGGAGGAGCCATCACATCGAAAGTCAACATTCTCAGTACGGAAAGCTGCTCTTTGAGATCATATCGGGAAAGAGAAACATCGAGGAGCTGAACAGTGATATACGCGATTATCTACCGCTCCAGGTAGACAATTCAGTAGCCAGAGGAGAAGTAGTCTTGCCACTCGTGGACCGCAGATTGAACGGACGGGTGGAGATGGAAGAATTGTGCAGAGCATGCGAAGTGGCTTGCTGGCATTAAGACAGAGCGTGATAGATCAACCATGTCTCAGGTATTTCAGATTTGGAGGGGTTATGGACCGGTAGTAGAAAAACCTCCAATCCCAAGAACTTTCTTGCGACTTGTAGGAATTAATGAGAGTGCAGCATAAAACAAAGCACTATGTCCCTTTGTAATTTATGGGCATGATGGAGCCCCAATTCATCCTCCAGGGCCATGGACTGGCTGGTCTTGAATCGGCATCATGCTTACCAGACTTGTCATCACTAACTCCGATTGGCCAAATGGGAAAGGCAAACCTTCTGGCTCATCTCTAAAAGAGGAAGCGGAGATTTTCCAGGCATACAATGAAGAACCTGTCCAATAAGATTTAACTGCTCTTATACTATAATTTTCGGATTTCGTTGCGACCTGTGACTTTATAAATTGCGACTTTCGTCAACACTACATACTTGAAGCGATTTTAAACAAACGGAGAAGTAAGCTCCAATGCCATAGTGCAAGCAATATGGGCAAGTCAAGCTTCAACTTAAATTGCTAGACGAACCTTGATCTGAAATGGAAATGTTTTGTGCAAATATAACGAACATTTTCATAAGCAACTTTTGAAAAAGAAAAAGAAAATTGGACATGAAGCAAACATCAGGTTTTGCTCACAATAGTCTCCAATTGCCCGGTGCACCAACGAGACAAAAACAACTGAAATCATTTAAAAATCAAAACCCAACCGGCAACGTCCCTTATGCTTTTATTTTTCTTTTCCATTTTTTCATAAAAATCATGGGATTTTCTTAAAATCGAGAAGCAAAGGGTTTTAGGGTGCATTTGGTTCAGTATTTTCAAGGGGCTTTCAGCCCTCCAAAGCCCCTTGAGAAAATGCTGGACCATTTGGCAATTATTTTGAAGTAGCCTTCTGTCGTGACCTAATTTTTGGGTGCAGCATCTAAAACTAGGTTAATGGACTACTAAGTCTTTAACTTAGCTCGGCTCCCAAGTTCATACCACTTCGCGACTTAAGGTTCAAATATTTAACATGCAAAATTTTTAATTAGGAATCGCCACTAATCGGTTTATGATATCGAAATAAATGAAAATTTATTTTACTCCTACGAAGCAAAGACTAAGAGTACGGGGACTTAATTACACTAGAATTTTTTAATGCTATTTCTAAGATACCATTTCTTTTACTTTTTCAAAATATTTTTGCAAAGCAGCTTGGATTTATTTTAACTTAACGCAAAAAGGTGATCACACATATGCTCAAGCATTTAATAAATAAATTGCATCACACAAAGCAAACAATTTTTTGGGTTTTCTTGAAAATTAGAATTCTTTTATAAAAATTCATTTCTTAACTAAATGACTTAATCTTATTAATATGCAAATTCTAATTAAATGGGCCTATTATGCGAGACTAGTTATTATGCACCTCATGACCTAACTTTACTAGCAAATTTTGATTAAATGATCCTATTATGCGAACTAGTTAACATGCACCTAGATTTTTGTATTTTTGTATTTTTGTATTTTTTATTTGAAATTCAGAATTAATAAAAACCCTAATTAAAACATTTAAAAGGGATAATTTTCTAATTTATTCTAGGGATTAATTTGACTTAATTAAGATGTGTGAACATTATCTAAAAAAATTAATTTAGGTCCAACCCTAACTTATTTCTAAAAATGCAATCCTAAGAAAATTCTAATTTTCTAAACCTATATGTCTGTTTTACTAAACCTATATGCTCATGCAGAATTTTGAATTTTGATTTTTTTAGTTTTTTAAAGATAAGTAATTATTAAATAAATATTAAATCTAAACTATAAGCAAAATAAATGATTAAAATAATCGAAAAAATAACCTGTTGTCTCACAGTCAAATTAATGATTATCCTAACCATAATTATCACAACAAAGAGCTCAAAATAATTAAAAATCTAATCCGAAGTCTTACGGATCAAATTAATAATTATAATGATTTAATAATTGAAATTCTAACAAAGCCCAAAAATTAATATAATTAAAAAAATAAACAGATGCCTCTCGGATTAAATTAATAATTACAATAATTCCGGACAAAATCCCTATGAATAATGCCTACAAAATTCATAAAATGGAAACCACCTTTATAATAATAACGAAACTTTAAAAAATAAAAATAATAGCATAAAATAAAAATAAACTAAACTACCTAAGGGGGCTCCAGGAGGACGGCAGCGCAATGGGAGTAAGCGCGGGCGGACCAGCGGCAGCGATGGGCGAGCAGGTCGCAGGCAGTGGTGGCGCGGGCTAAGGCGCGGCGGCGGAGCTGCGGGATGTCGCTGGTGCAGGCGCGGGTGAGGCGGAGGGAGCAGCGATGGCAGCGAACAATGGCGTCGCGGGCTACTGCAGGGGCGCGGAGGTGTGGCAATCTGCTCGGGCTGCTGGCGAAGGGAGGAGTGGCTGCAGTGGCGGCACTCGAGCGAGCTGCTGATGGTCGCTCAGGCGAGGGGCGGCGACCAGCAAGATGGCGCAGAGGTGCTGGCCCGAACAGATGCGCAGGCGGAGGCAGAGGGAGCGTCGGCAACTGCTGCGGGCAAGCGACGGAGATTCTGTTGCGGTGCAGCAACGTCAGCGACGTGGGTTCGCCGGAAGGAAAGGGGGCAGCCGCAGCGACGATCGGGGTAGGGAGAGCGGCGGACGCGGGGATGAGCGGTGACAATGCTCGCGGTGTCGAGCGAAGGTGCAACCGCGGCGACGTCAAGAGGTTGCTGCGTCGGCGGCAAGGCGCGGCGACGGTGCTTGAACACCGGGCGAGCGGGCTTCGGGGGTTCGATAAGCGGTGGCCGGCGCAGGCACCGACACAGGGGGTGGACCAGCAGCAACGGCGGAGGCGAGCTCGTGAGGAAGAAGACCGATTTTCTTCTTTTTCTATTTTTTCTTTTTCTCTCACGTCCCCTCACGCTACTCTGTTGACTTTTCTTTCCTCTGTATTTGTCAGAAGAGAAAGGAGAAGCTGGCCCTTTTCGATGACAAGGGGATTTCCTTTCTTCTTCTTTTTTTGCGCGAATTCCCTCTTCGCACCAATTCTCTCAATTTTTTTTTTTTTTAAATCGTTCCTCCTCACACTTTTCTCTGCACCTTTTTTGCACGAATTCTTCACACGACTTTTTTTCACTCTTTTTCTGAATTCCCCCCCTAATGTCATGAAAATGAGCCTCTCTTTTATAGTGATTTGAAACCCGTCTCTTTACACTGGCATTTTCCGAGCTATCATTTCTTATCACATTAAATCAAATCAGATAATTTGACAATCGGGCCCATTCTTGCCCATTTTTCACTTGATTTCAAAATTGTTGCTACATTTAACAAAATCCGACATCCATCAAATTCTATATTTCCTTGCATAATTCAATCAAATAAATTTCTCCCATTTTCATTTTTTTTTTTTCTTTTTATTTGTTCAAATGCAATTTTATTTTTCCAAAATTAGTGTCAACACTTTCAAGTGAAAGTCAAGATTGGAAGGTTGAAAGCTCAATACTAGTAAGGACTAGCTTTTAAGCTTTCAAAGATTTGGCCAAATGCTTAAACGTTTTTTTTTTTTCCAAAACTATCATCACTCATTCTTCAAATTTCTTATTTTGGCCTCATTATCATTTTTTAAATGACAAAATAATGCTAAAAATCAAATTTATATAAATGCTAAAAAATTGAATATATTTTGGTATTTTTTAAAAATATTTATATGTCTGATTTTTTTAGCATTATTGTCAAAATTTATATTTAAAAAGTTGCATACATTATTTTTTTTTTCAATTTTAAACAAATATAAATTAAAAAAATTTCGACAAAGGATTTGGTCTTTATATATATATTTGGTTTTTTTAGCATTATTTTCAAATTTTTATTTAAAATTTACACGCATTATTTTTTCAATTTTAAACAAATAAAATCAAAAAATTTCGACAAAGGATTTGGTCTTTTTTTTATAATTATATATATTTTATTTTTTAGCATTATTATAAAAATTTTATTTAAAAAGTTGCATACATTATTTTTTTTTTCAATTTTAAACAAATAAAAATTAAAAAAATTCCAATGAAGGGTTTGGTCTTTTTAAAAACAAAAGTATATATGTATTTTATTTTTTTAGTATTATTGTCAAAATTTATATTTAAAAGTTGCATACATTATTTTTTATTTTAAAAAATGAAAATTAAAAAAAAAAACTAATATTAAACATCCAAAGGGTTTTTTAAATGTGTTTTCTGCTAAACAACATTTTTCTCAAAATTGCTTCTCAAAGCATAGTTTACCAAACAGTTTTTACATTTGCCTAAAGTCTTTTAGGTTAAACTATTTTGCATTTTCCCAATGGGCTTTCAAAAATGCTGAACCAAACACACCCTTAAACTTGTGGCATAAGTTCAAGGAAACAATGTGGAAGGTTTTACTTGAGCCAAAGGCGAGTATACACTATCTATGGAAGCAGGCCAAGAAACAAAAGGTTTCGAGGGCGAGGCAATTTCCTAAGTATGGCCAACTCAGAAAACAACAAACTATTCATGATTTTTCTTTGGGCTTTATGTACCTGAACCTGCTAAGCAACCGTGCCAGACCTAGAGGTTGCGTTCGGGTGGATAGTGTCCTCGGCCTCAAATGTGGATTTCTTTTTACAACTTACATGAGATCTATGTTTCTTGATCGAAGCAGATTTAAACCGTCGGAACAGAGACTTGATTTGGAGTAGTTCGGATATAATCATCGGCCCATCTAGACAAGTGGTTTCCTCATAGAGTTCATACGAGCTCATTGTATCTATACAAATGAAAATTTTAGGAGTTCCGAGTCATGAACAAGTCTGGGCATGACCTTTACAGGCTTCTTGGACCCTACTGGGTCGACCATTTGGAACCAAAAATATTGACAAAGCTTGCCTTGTGGACAAGTCTACAATCCAGTCTCACGATTCCATTGAAGAAGTAAAGTGTTCTGTTCTTTCTTTGTAGCTGGGGTTTTATTCGGTGGACTGGAT
Source organism: Eucalyptus grandis (assembly GCF_016545825.1). NCBI lineage: Eukaryota > Viridiplantae > Streptophyta > Magnoliopsida > Myrtales > Myrtaceae > Eucalyptus > Eucalyptus grandis. The sequence goes on along the minus strand of NC_052622.1, from coordinate 14,059,526 downwards.
GATGGATAAACCAACAAGCCATCGTTCTTACTACAGGAGCATGTGCAATCAACTATAATAGCGAAAAGGCTGGAAGATGTGGCAAAATAAGGTGACAGCCCAGTAGTTTCCTTATATGATAAATCATCATCTAATAAATATGCAATTGATCTACTCTTATCGACATTTCTGATCCCATAGAGAAGTGGTGAATTACTTGCTCAGTCGGTGATGTTCTTGCCTAGTGTTGTGGCAGACTCACCAACGGTGTGTAATGTGGCTGAGGTTGGGAAGAATATGAGATTGAGATCCTCGGATGGAAGCGTGCAGAGAAAGCTGTTTAAGATTTGGGGCGTTATAGTAGGTGATCAAACTAGCGACAAAAAATAAAATAAAATTGGTGAATGATGTTTTTTCAATATTCATTACGTGTAACATCACTCACTTGAGGTTAAAAGGAAAAGAAATATAAAGTAGTCACAAGCCATACTTTATTCTTTTGGACTAGTGTATTTGAAGTCTTAAAACATATCATGAAACGGCGCTAAGCTAAAAGTGTAATCAAATTTTAAAATTTGTCCAATTTGTTCAATCGAGTACTTCTAAGAGTTTTTCTCATTTCAATGACGGAAAATACTAATATGACTTTTTTTAATAAGAGATGATGTTATGTCCACTTTGCAATTTTGAATATCTCTCTTTGTCTGTGTGTAACGAGACTGGCGCCAAGGCTGGGTTAGGGGGGCGGTGCCACCCCCAACTATGCTGACAACCCTCGTTGAGGTATAGGTGAGGAACACCGGCCTTCGTAGCAACATGGGTCCTTCAGCAGCGTTTCTACAGAAACTCTTTCTCCCCAAATGCTCAACATGATGCATCATACACTCAATCCCCAACGTAAATCTCATTGGCATGTCCAACCGGAGAAAAGGTGAGAGTTACATTGAGAGGAACAAACTCTTCACGGCCACCAGAAATTAGTCTTTAGATTCGAAAGGCCTTCAATTTGATAAGCGAGTGGCTTTCGTATGATGCTTGGAGCTGGTGGAAGTGGAAAGGTATCTCGTTATGCTTGGATTGCATCGAAGGTGAGTCCGCGGAATTGGAAAGCCAGCCTGTGACCACCGCTAATTCAACCAAGCCCAGTCGACTTGGGAAACTTGCCAATGGCATACAACTAACTGGATAGGCTTGAAAATGCCCTGGTGAATTGGAGAAGCAACACCTTTGAGACTAAGAGAACGTAAGGCCTCAACTCTATCGCCACCGCGCAAGGGTTGATCGGCCCTTGCGATCTCTACTAGGGTGGCCCCTGCTCATGGTGATGACTAACAATCTTGTCTTGTGGTCGAGCAAGCGTTTTCATCGGGCCTCAGTGGTGCCCTTGCAATGCTTTCCTGACCTTCTCTTTCTCTCCGTTTCCTTTTTTCTTGTTGCCCTCTTAACTTTTGATTTACTTTCTGATGTGGTGCGTACATGTCTTTAAAATAAATAAAAAGGTCACTTTAGCAATTTTCATTATTCAAATTTAATGGAGCTAAGGGAAATCATCAATCACGCCGATTTGATAAATTTCAAGATTTAATTGTATTTTTTGAAAAAGTTTGGGCTGGATTACATTTCAAGTAAATCAAGAACTGTGGATAGTCATGCTTTTGGTGGGAACAAAGCCATCCCTCCTGTAAATTAAATTTGAAGGATTGACAAAACAAAAGATCAAAAAAATAAAATAAAAAATTCCCATTACGTAGTAATAATGAGACTTTCTCTGGATATATTTCCTTGAAACGACAAAAGCATCATGTGCGAGTCGACGAGCAAAATTGTCTTATCTTCTCCGGTCAAGCTCCATTTTCTGGACTTTGGACGGCTCTGAGTCATTTGCTCGATCTGGTCTTTTCAAAGACGACCCCAACTCTTCAACTTCAATCCCGACCCGTCTGTCAAAGTGCGTCCCCTATTTTTTTTGTCGTATAACCAAAAGCCAAACACAAATTTCTCCCAGTTGTACAAAAGACTTTACTAACATAACAGTTTTTTTAGTACTGTGAGAATAATAATTTATTGTGAGTTACAAATTTTTAAAAAAGTAAGTTCCATAATAATTTATAATTATTTGTGATTTGATATTTTATGATTCAAAATATACAATTATTCTCATAATACATTAAAGAAGACCCGCTCTCTGAATTTAATGTTTGGTCTTCACCGGTGACCTCACCAAGATCTAGGCGAGGCTTGGGGCCGCGGGCGAAATTTCAATTCGCATGTCACTATCTGTTTTCGTTATTCTTGACGAAACTTCATTGTCTTGTTACAGATAAAGAGGGGTGTGGAAACGTAGGGAGACTTCATCAGCTCCCTGATCAAAGAGGTTGAGAGAGCCACGTTCACAGACATCAAGGAGATCCTGCCTTTCGTCAAATGGCTCGACCACGAGCTCTCCTATCTAGTAATCGTTCCCGTGCAAGATGGCAGCAATGCTCTGCTTCTTCTTTAGCTTCAGCAATGGCTCTTAACCAAAGAATTTACTTTTGATTGGGTGGATTAAAGGGCAGTCACCATGGCCTCGCCAGTAGCGGATGATGCCGCCTTTGCTCGTGGCAAAGCCAGGGCGAGGCTGCCAATGAGGGTGGGCAAGGGCCGCGAAGCCCTTGCTGGCCACTACTGGGTAAGGAAGCCAAAAAGGAAGAAGAAAAAAAAAAAAAGGAAAAGGAAAAGGAAAAGGAAAAGGAATAAAATAAAAATAAAAATCAATTGGAAAAATAAAAAATATATTATTAAAAATCATCACATCAGAGTTTGTTAAATAGCTAGTATCCATGTTAGTGTCAATTGACCGAATTTGGCCGAAAAACTAAATTGACTTAATTATTAAAGGCTTAGGATCAAATTAGCTTAAAAATTTAGAATTGAATTGACACGATTACAATAAATTTATGGCTTTTTTTTGATAATTTTCTCGCCAAAATAGTCAAATTTAGAAATTCCAGACAAGTTTTCTTCCTAATTAGCAAGCAAGCTATCCATAAAGCAATCCACCACTTGTTATGTTAGTTTCAATGCGTGCGCACAAGCTGCGTAATGCTACTTATGGAACCTTTAGTGGTTCCACACAATTTACTTCTCTTGACTTGACTTTGTGCTGATTGGTTGGTTGACTTGGTCATTGCAAAGACAGATGACCCAACTGATCTTTTCGATCTTCATCAGATAAAGGAACCTTTCTCCAAAATGCTACGCGTTTTCTAGTCGAATAATCTAATTGATGGATTCGAAAGCAACCGCTAGAATTATGGTCACCCACAAGAGAAAGAGCCAGTGTCTTGTCACTTTCGACTCAACCTTGTTGGACGGGCAACTCCCCAAAGATTGCTAGCTATTGTGAAGTCAAGATTTGTCTGTTCAGAGAAAGACTTGAGAGTTGTTAACTCCACCGTGTCAAAACCGCAATTGCGAAAGAATGAGTAACAAGAGTTATGTTGCGCAAAGGGAAATCCAGAAATTTTTGTTGCAAAATATGTGGAAACTGACATGAAAAAAAAAAAAAAAAAAAAAAAGCATGACAGGACAAAACTACCAGAGTAGTCAACAAAGAATACTAAAGCGGTATGGAATTTATATGGTTCAATCTGAGTGTCTGACATCTATTACATGTGAAGATCTTGTATTAGAGAATTTACAAATCATGAATGGATTTATTTAGTTATAATCATTACACGTTCAAGTATGAAACATGCCGAACATCAACCTGCTCGTACAAACAATTGGATAAGTTTGAAATGGTTTGGTGAACTGGAGAAGCAACAATGCGTGGGACGAAGAACACAAGGCGTCGCCACTTGTCACCCCCACGTGAGGGTTGCTTAGCCCTCTCGACAACCTTGCTAGGGTCGATCAATTCATGCCCTGATCTGGGCGAGGCTCCTTTGCCTGCTCGCGGTAATGGATATGATTGAGCAGTTGTCGCCCATTGTCAAGCGAGAGTCCCCCTTCCCCTCTTAATTTTTTGGCTTTTTTTTTTTTTTTTTGTAAATTGGCTTTTTTTTTTTTTATAACATTCAGTATATAGAAAAGTGTCTTGTCAAGATCTTCATCACCCAAATTTGATGGAATTAAAGAAAATTGTCAATCACACCAATATAATAATTTTTAGGATTTAATTATATAATTTTGAAACTTAATTTTATATTTAAGCAAATCAAGAACACCCAGAAATCATGCTTTTGGCAGGAGCAAAGCCATTGGTCTTTTTTATTCGCAAATTGAATTTGTAGGATTGACAAAGCATTTCCATCAAGTAGCAATAATGAGACTTTCTTGGTATACGACGTTGCCGAATGTTACGTAGAGGAAAAAGAGAGGGCTCTTCTAGTGAGAATTTCCTCAAAACATCATGAAATGCATGTGTAGTACCAAGAACAAATATCTATCTTCTTCGGTGGTGACGTTACTTAAGCTTTCCAAGAAAAATAACCCACTTTGAAAATGAAATTTTCAGCACGCATAATTTTTAGTGGCCTATTGTGATTTTTATGTATATTTCAATACTTCATGCATATTTTTGAAAATATATGATTGTAATTAGGTCTATTTTTTCATTCATCCTCGGTTAAATTTTTTTTTATCCAACCGCTCTTGTGAATAGTGGATTACAAGTTGTGAACATCATTTATATGTTAAATTAACTTATGTCCATATTTAAAATCCACCAATCATAATAGTGGTAAGAGAAAAGAATTGTATGATCAAATACGAAGAATAATTTTAAAAATAAATAAATAATAATTTATGATTTATAGAGTATATAGACCAAAATTATCTCAACCAACAACTACGTTCCATCACGTACGAAGCTTTAATTTCTTGACTTTGGGCGGCTCTGACCGGGTCATTTGCTTGACTTGGGCTTTTCAAAAGACCCGACTCCCAGTCTTCCAATTCAATCGCGGTACTTCTCTCTAATTGCATCCCCTTTTCTGTCGTGCCTCCGCACCAAACAACCAAAGCCAAACAAAAAGCTTTCTGCATTGCACAAGTTCTTTCAACTCAGGTACCAAATGAAGTCCTTCCCATTACTCCTCCTCATAATACAAGCTGGGATTAGTTGTTATGCCAGGAACAACCCCCTGTGTGCCTCTTCATCATGCGGCGAGGTCAATAACATAAGCTATCCCTTTCGATTGAAAGACGACCCGAAAGGTTGCAGTGCTTCATATTTAGAGTTAGCATGTGAAGATAACCGCACGGTGCTATCTTTGTTTGGTGTTCAGTATCACGTGAAATTGATATATACTGATGGTTATGTTGTTATGATGGATTATGGGTTTATCAAAGTGGTGGATGTGGGGCTGCGAAAGGGCGACTGTTCCTCCCTTCCTCTCTACCAGTTAACGAACTATAATTTCAGTGAAGACGATGGATGGAACTTGGTCAGAGGATTCACGGTGACCATTGTGTCTTGCTCAAAGCAAGTGAGATCTCATTCATATATCAGCACCGAACCATGTATAGTTACAGAAGGGTATCATTCATACGCCATCATCAACGCACATCCACCGGATATTGAGGATTTTTGCACCATAACCACGTCAATATTAGCACCAGCACCAAAACCAGAATCAGCTTATTCATGGTATCCAGCACCAGCACCAGCACCAGCTTATTCATGGTATCCAGCACCAGCTTCTTCATGGGATTCAGCACCAGCTTATTATTCATGGTATCCGGAGAATCGCACAATCTCCTACAACGACATTCACAATGCGATGGCGGACGGGTTTAACCTCGGCTACTCGCCTCCCCTGGAGAAAACATATAAGTTTTGCTTCTTAGGCTTCCGATACCTAGGGACAAAAATGATGAGATGCACAATCTTCCATTCCTACGACTTACCCTGTAAGTATGCCTTTCCAATTGAGGTTCTTTACCCTAGCAATATGCTAATATATGGCTCTAGCTATAGCTCTTGCGCCTTAAAGCGACGGACTGGGATTGATTGGCATGAAAATCAAAGTAACATATGCAAGTGAAATTTGTAGAACTCCCGACCATCATGATTGAATAAGCAAAACCGAATAAAACGAATTAGCCCTAGAGGGGATTAACATGACATGCAAATAATTGTTTCACTGTGAAATACAATTGTCATTCTCCGAGAGAAAATGGCAGTAACAACCACGTCATGTGGTGTTTTATTCTTGCTAATAAAAAGATAGTTGAAAGTTGTAGTATAGAAACCACTGAATAGCTATGTTTGTATTGCGGAAAATAGATTTCAAGAAATTTTTCAAGAATTTTTTTTTTTTTGGATTTTTCGGCATTCGGTTAATGAAAAATAATAAGTTAAGGAAAACATCTTTCCGTCAATGAAAAAAACACCTTCAAAAGTGGGGAAAATTATTTTTATTTTTTGAAGAGAAGAAATCATTTTCCCTCCTCTTTCTTTCACCACTCATTTTACTTATTTTATTATTTTATTTTATTTTTATTTTATTTCTTTTTAAAATTCAAATGTTTTAATTTTTCCTTTTGCTTCTTCTTTAGCTGGTCGCCCACCAAGTGAAGGCCGATAACGGCCATAGGCGAGCTCAAGTGTCACTAGATCAATGACACTTGAGCTTTGCTAGAGGGCTGCAAGGCTCAAGCCTCGTAGATTGGTGATGCTTGAGCATTGCCAAAGCTGATGAGCTCGTTCTCACTTGTGGCCAACTCAGCCGAGGAAGAGAAAAAGAATTAAAAAAAAAAAGGAAATTAAAGGGACAATATAAAATAATTAAAAATTCAATTTTTTAAAGAGAAAAAAAGATCAAAAAAAAAAAAAAAATGATCAAAAGCAGTGCAAGGAGAAACATCATATTTTTCATACCAACTAATGGAAAATATTTTCCATCTCATTTTTAGATTTTGACCAAACATCAGAAATATGTTGTCATTTTCGTGGAAAATGATTTCTAAAAGTGTCACATTAAGTTTGTGCTTTTCGACAAATAAAAAAACTAAGTTCGTGCTAAGTCAACATTGAACATCCGGATTTTCATAGAATATAAGAAAATTGTGTTTAGTTCCCTTCCAAAAGTTTCTATATTAGCTCAAAGCACCTTATCTTTTTTTCTTATATCAAAAGTTCCCAAAATGGTGAGTAAAAGCCCACCAAAAAGTTAGTGGTGTGCTTCCTTGCGAAGGCCAGGATACGTTAATCCTACCTCGTAAGGTAATCAAGTATAGTCACAAAAAGTTCTAAATTCTCATAACCAAAATTGTGTAAAAAAAAAAAAAAAAAGAATTTCTTGAAAGTAAAACCTGTTGAGTTACCATATTTGAGGTCTCGATGGGGCCAGAAAATTCACTAGATGAAATCTTTAGGTTCAAAGAACATATTGAATATGAGACAGGATGTTTTGAATATTTACTACTATTGATTGTCGGATATAGTATGCAAATGCAGCATTAGTTATTATCCTTAATACATCTTTGCTTTTTCTTTTTTTTTGGTCGGTTAATATATCTTTGCTTCGGATGTTGTTAATTCATACGTAATTTTTTTAGTTAACTCGGATAACAATACTTGTTTCCCTGTACATATTTTTCATTCGTCGCTTAGCTGATTCTGATTATATGTCTTCATGAATCTCTTGCTTTCAGTCCACCCATCTCAATGGGATACGGCGCTAAACGTTGCATTCAATACCGTTTCTGATGCCGTTTCTATCTTTGGTATGGACGATTCTCTTTCCTCACATCTGCGAAACACTCACGCGCACTTTTTGTACGTGCTTTCTGACAAATAAAAAACACTATGCTTTACGCTAATCTTGAGGCAATTTTGTACGCAGCTCACTTCCTGGCAACAAAATTCATATTCGGATCTCCATGTGTGTTGATACTTCTAATCTATAAGTGGATGAGAAGACACCAAGCAATAGACGCAAACATCGAAGAATTTCTACAAGCTCACAACAACTTTTTGCCCATAAGGTACTCTTACTCAGATATCAAGAAGATCACAAAAAATTTCAAATACAAGTTAGGTGAAGGGGGATATGGTTCTGTGTACAAAGGAATGCTTAAGAGTGGCAATGAAATTGCGGTTAAGATTTTGAATAAACCAAAATCTAATGGCCAAGATTTTATAAGTGAAGTGGCCACAATTGGAAGGATCCATCACGTTAATGTGGTGCAACTTGTTGGTTTTTGTTTCGATTATTCCAAACAAGCTCTTGTCTATGATTTCATGCCGAATGGATCCTTAGATAAGCACATTATCTATAAAGATGGAGAAGATTCTCTTGATTATAAGAAAATGTATGAGATATCTCTTGGCATAGCTAGAGGTATAGAGTATCTACATCGGGGATGTGACATGCAAATTCTACACTTTGACATCAAGCCTCATAATATTCTCCTAGACCGAAGTTTCACCCCAAAAGTTTCTGACTTTGGACTCGCAAGACTTTACCCCTCTAATCGCGACATAGTAACATTGACCGCAGCAAGAGGAACCTTGGGATACATGGCACCCGAGCTATTCTATAAGGACATTGGTGGCATTTCTTACAAAGCTGATGTTTATAGTTTCGGGATGATGTTGATGGAAATGGCTGGTAGAAGGAGAAATGTAAATGCAAATGCAGAGGATTCGAGTCAAATTTATTTTCCTTTGTGGGTTTATGATCATCTCGGCAAAAAAGAGGAGCTTCAGATGGTAGATGCCACAGAAGAGGAAAGAGAGGCCACGAGGAAAATGATAATCGTTGCTCTTTGGTGCATACAGCTGAACCCTAATGATCGACCATCGATGCGGCGGGTCATTAATATGCTAGAAGGAGAGATCAATGGACTACAAGTTCCCCCAAAACCACTTTTGTATCCGACGGAGACACCAGTTGATTATGTCGAGACTGAGATTGAACTTAAAGCTCTCTCATCTTCTTCAAGTGTTCCAACAATTTCTAGTAGTCACTGGTATGGGCACGATAACAAGATTTCGGAATCTTGTTTGGTGTGATATAGTTTCTCATGTAGAAATTGAATACAAGTGCTATCACTAGTGCTTGATTTACTGGTGTAATCCTTAGGGCTATCTATTGGTATAGCACTCATGATATATTGGTGTTTAAATAAATTTGGACACAGAAGCCTCACTTACAAGAATTTTGATTCAATTTAGGGCACAATAATTCAGTTTAAATTATATGAAAGCTGTGTAATCTCTGCATAGTTTCCACTGACGCAACCTTTGATTGGTCCACACAGTTTACTTTTCTCGACTTGACTTTATCTCTCACGTATCGTAATTTTAAAATTTGGATATTTTCTCTCTTATGAACAGCCTCAACAAAACCAACAAACGTTAAGATCCTAAGATATTGCTCTCTTTGTGTGTGTGTGTCTATATATATATATATACAATTTCTTCATATTTCGTCAATAACTTCTATTTATTAATTAGTAATTCAAATATTTCCTTATAAGGCGACTTTGTAGAATCGTCTAAATGTCAAATTTTTCCCAAGCATGCAAAACATGTGCACTTTTCCTAGTACAAATTAATTCAAACAGTGGCAATTATCTAATTAATTTTTTTAAACATGGACTCATATTAGTTGATTTTGTTTCATTTGTGACCATCGTGCGATGAGAAACATATTTAAATGAAATAATGTAGCATTCTGTTATGAATAATGAGTAAAGCGAGATGTTATAGCAATATATTTTCAGTGAAAATAATTTTGATTCAACAACAGGCTCGGTAGTTCATCTTTACGACACTAAAGCTGATTCCTAGAGAGAGTCAATTTGCCAAAAAATGTCAAATATGGAAACCTAACTTCCTCATTAATTGGAAAGCCATGTACAACAATCTCTGCATAATTTCCATTGATGCAACCTTTGGTTAGCCCACACAATTTACTTTTCTTGACTTCACTTTGTGGCGATTGGTTGACCTGGACATTTCAATGACAGATCACCCCCAATTGATCTTCTCGATCAAATAATTCCAAAGCAATTGCTAGAATTTTAGTCGCCTCCCTTAAACTCCAGCCAGTGTCTTATCAATTTCGACTCAATCTTGTTGGACCGGTAGTTCCTTGAAAGACCGCTGGCTAATGAGAAGTCGAGATTTATTAGTTCACAGAGAGTATTAGAGTTGCTAACTCCACCATCCATAGTTTTGAAAGAAAGAGCAACCAAAGATGAATTGCATAAATGGGAATCCAGAAATATTTTTGTTGTGAAATATATGGAAGTTAACAGAAGTTACAATTTGAAAAAACAAAATAAAAATAAAAATGAGAGAATGAAATTACTAGAGAAGTCAATAGGGAACTCTAAAAGCACACATACGGTTTATATGATTTAGTCAAAGTGTCAATACTTACTCCATTTGGAAAGTCACAAACAGATAATCCACTAATCATTAAGAGATTTATAGAGTTATGATGGCTCACACACTCAAGTGTTTCACGGTCCTATATTACACTCCAATAAAATAATTCACGGAGAAATTACCCCATGACTCAAACACTTTTGAAATTATTCCAGGATGTAGATCACATGAATGCCTTGAAGAAAATATGAGGATTCAAGAAAACAACGATTCAAAAATAAATTTCCTAGGAGAAGAATGTTCTTCACTGAAAGCCATAATACACACTGTTATTCTACAGTACATAATGCTATTTATATTAAGAAGACAACTAGATTTCCTATTCTATATTATGAATATCTAATTTGGCAGATTGATCGGATCAATTTATTTGCTATTGGAATAATTGGAATAAAATCATATCTACCACTCTAATCTAATCTTCCGATAGCAGAATCAAATCATACTCTAATCTAATCTTCCGATGGCATAATCAAATTATAATCAAATCATATTATAATCTAATCTTCCAATGGTTTACCAATAATATTATAAATCTTATCAGCCTCCCTCAAACTGGGATTAGGTGGAAAACCTAATCCCAGTTTGTATCGTAGCCTGCAATGATCAAAGCATGGTAAAGCTTTTGTAAATATGTCAGCAAGTTTATGAGTAGTAGGAACATAGCGAACTTCAAGTAACTTGAGAGTGACTCTCTCTCGATCGAAATGAAAATCAATCTCCACGTGCTTTGTCCTTGCATGAAGGACTGGATTCGCTGTCAATGAAACGGTTGAGCAATTATCACTATAAAGCAAAGTTGGCCCCTTGAGTAAAATACCCAAATCTCTCAATACAAAAGAGACCTATGTAAGATCCGCTGTGGCAGAAGCCAAGGCCCTATATTTAGCCTCCGTTGATGATCTTGACACTGTCGCTTGCCTTTTTGTGGACCATGAAATGATATTTGATCCCAAGAAAGTGCAAAACCCAGTTGTTGACCTCCGAGTCTTAGAACAGCTAGCCCAATCAGAGTCCGCATACCCGTATAAATTTAGTGCACTTTTAGAGTGAAGATAAAGCCCCAGTTGCTGAGTTCCTTTTACATACCACAACACTCGTTTTAATAGTTTGAAATCACCATTTGTAGGAGAATGCATTTTTTGACAAATTTGATTTACTGAATAAGAGATGTTCGGTCTTATAATTGTGAGATATTGTAATCCACCTGCAAGACTTTGAAAAAAGTGAGAATCATGAAAATGTTCCATGTCTTGTACCGTTGGATGAGTTTTCACAGGCAATGGGGTCTCAATCGGCTTACTATCTTGTAATTCTACTTTCTGCAACAAATCACCAGCATATTTAGATTGTGTTAAAAATAGAACCGGACTAGTAAACTTGGCTTCAATACCGAGAAAATAGTGAAGTCATCTGAGATCTTTCATAGACAAATTTCTGCTTAAAGCTTCTATTAATTCCCAAAGTAGAGATGATGAACTACCGGTCAAAATAATATCATCAACGTATAATAATAATACCAAGGTGTGTTGACCGGTGTGAAGAACAAATAACGACGGATCGGTAGAGCTACAATGAAATCCCCATTCCAACAAAAAGTTGCTGAATTTTTCAAACCAAGCTCGCGGAGCTTGTTTGAAGCCATATAATGCCTTCTTAAGTAAACAAACCGAGTTAGGCATCGTAGAGCTCACAAAGCTCGGTGGTTGTTCCATAAACACTGTCTCATTTAATGACCCATGAAGAAATGCGTTCTTCACATCTAGTTGATGGATAAACCATCTTTTAACAATTGCCATGGAGAGAACAATTCTCAAGGTTGCTTGTTTAACCACAGGACTGAAAGTTTCGATGAAATCAATACCTTCCTCTTGATGGTACCCCTTTGCCACTAATTGTGCTTTCTGTTTATCAAGGTTTCCTTCCACATCCAATTTGGCTTTGAACACCCACTTACATTCGACGATATTTATATCCGAAGATCTTGGTACTAGCTTCGATGTTTGATTTAATTCGAGAACCTCCAATTCATCTATCATAGCTTTTCTCCAACTCGAATGACTTAGTGCTCCTTTAACTGTTTTCGGCTCCTTTGGAATCTCACGGGTTATGGAGAGAACATACTTCAGATTGGGCTTCCTTATTCCCGATTTCAACCTTGTTTGCATTGGGTGAGTAGACTGTTATTGAGTGGATGGAACTGGTAAATCACTTGAGACAGAGATTGTTACTTCTTCATGTGTTTCATAGTCTATGCATGGTTCTTGTGAACCCAACTGTGGTTGCTGCACGTTTGTCTCATTAGGTGGCTCATAATTTTGTTGTCTAGAGCTGTTATCACTAAATAGAAATCCCATGCTCGGGTGTTGTGATGTTTGCCCTTCACTCACTATTGTTCCAAATTGTCTAGTAGAGAATTTAATCCCCTGTAACCAAGTTTAATACAACCGTGAATGCCCAGGAAAAAACGGTCCCCAATTTGTCAGAAAATGAGAATCTCGTCTCATCAAATATCTCGTGATGACTTACATATATGTGGCATCCTAAAACCTCATGACAACCTCTAGATATGCTATGAACCATGGATAGGTGGTGGAAGCGCCATCAAACTATGTTATGGTCATTAGTTTAATAAAATAGATTAAGACCGAGCATTTTAATAGACCATTATTTGATAGGAAAATTTTATTCTTGACCGTGCACTTTATAAGCTGGATTTTCATTAATTTATATTACAAAGTTTTATGGCCAAGTGGATAAGTGTAATTAGGTATTTATATAAGTGGGAATTAAGGTGGATTATTGGGAATAATTGTGGGCTGGGAATTTGAGGACCAAATCAGCCCAAGACAGCCCACAATTACCCACCATTCGGTCGACCAAGCCAGCCCAAGGAGCCCAAGAAGTAGTCAACCGAAGGAGGGAGAGGCCCGGCCCATTGAGCCTATCAACTTGCATGAGAAATATGACAAGTGGCAAGAGAAATTAGCCAAGTGTCTAATACCATGCAAATCAAATGATTACTAATGATGAAGGGGAAAGAAAAGAGGAGGGGTGGAGTGAGCGAGGGAGAGAAAGCCGAGAGAGAGAGAGAGAGAGAGAGAGAGAGAGAGAGAGAGAGAGAGTTCTCGCATGAGAGAGAGGGAGACCAAGCGAGTGTGCAAGAGAAGAAGAGAAGAAGGAGATTGGTTGTTGCTGTGCATCCGCCTAGCTGCTGCTGTCGAGCCCGCCTTGTCCCGCCGTTGTGCTTGCTATGATTTTCTTTGGACTAGAGGCAAGTAGAGTCCATTAGCCTACACTTTGCTTGCTGTGGTTGTGATGTTGAATGCTGGAAATGCTTGAGTTGTGATGTTGAATGCTGAAAACTCGAGTGAATGGTGGTAGTTTTTCCAAATGAGTTGTTGCATGTAGGAACAGTCCGACCTTTGGTGATTTCGTGAGTTGCATGCAATGTTCTAGTTGGAATATCACTTTCACTTCTTGATGAAAGTTGTAGAGGACTTCTTGAAGAGTAATATATCAAAATTTGAGAGGAAATGAACAAGTATAGGTCGGTGAAACCATTTTTCTTTGAAGAAATTAGATATGGAAACAGTTATGCTGACCTAGTGCGATTCTGTGAATTTTTATAAAATTATCCGGTTGAAATTTAATCTTGTGTCCTTTGATAAGAGTTGTAGATGACATCTTGAGGAGCAACATATTGAAATTTGAGAATAAACGGACCAGTATTGATTGGGGAAATGATTTTCTTTGATAGGGATTAAGTCTGGAGATTTAGCCGAGGGTTAGGGTGTGTTGGAATAATCATATATTTTAATCCAAAATGAATTAGACTTCGATTTTTTCATGGGAATTTTACCTCTAGGTCTCAAATATAACATATTAAAATCTCATAATTTTCAGAGTTCATTTAAGGACTTAATCGAAATTATTCCTGAAACTGTGCAAAAATGGCATTGGAAATTCTTTTGCTATGATATATGGACCTATATGATTGATGTGAAACTTTCTTGACATGATGTTCTTCATAAAATATCTTTCTCTAGGTATTGGTTACATTATGTTAAATTTTCAGAATTTTTTGAGATCATTTACTAATTTTTCCAGAATTTTTAATTAAAGAAGTGCATTATGCTTTATCTGAAAATTGTTCCATTTTCAAGAACAAATGAATTGCTTTATGAAGTGTGATATCTTGGGTGTTATTTGTATTACATATATGGTAAAATTTGGCATATCACATGACATCAAAAAGACTGGTTTAAACCTCTGACATTGTTGCATCAAATGTTAAATTGAAAATAAGATATATATATATATATATATATATATATATATATAGGAATATGCATTGTGATGATGATAATACCATCGGAGGTGTGAGCTGACGATGCCCCGGGAGTGTCGAGATGCCCGGAGTGTATGTGCCGGATGCCCGAAGGTGCAAGCCGGAGGGTCCTCGGGAGTTTTGAGATGCTTGGTGGTATATCGGTACGTAATTCCAGGGGATGCCTAGTGGTATGTCGGTACATAATTCTGGAAGGCAAGGGTAACCATATTCATGGCGAGCCCCGGCAATTCCCCGTGATGTCAGGTGGGATGCGAGATGCTCGGAGGTGTGTACCGGAGGTTCCTCGCGATGCTAGGTTGGGTGCAAGCGATATATGATGGATGAAAACACTGGTCCCTGGGAGAATGATGAGATCCTTTTGAATATCAAAATGGGAATTGAATCATGCACGTGTGTGTGTGCATATGGCATGTGGTATAATTGCTTGTGAAATTGAGTTGGTATTGCTTGGCATGGGAAATATGATTAGTAAGGTCATGAATGAATCTCATGGACATATATATATGATGGCATGGATGATATGTGCATTTCGCATGAAATTGTGGTTGTCTTGCCTGTTGCATTGTGTAGTTTGATGGATCTTTACTATTGAGTGGTTGTATTCACCCCGTTTGGGGACTAACATTTCAGACTAGACAAGATACCTCTGCTACCGCTACCACCAGTAGATGGATCGAGTGGTTGAATATAATCGCGGGGAGGAGGATAGCAAAGGAATGATCTTTTGGACGCCGACACGAGTCGATGGACCTTAAGTATACGACTGTTGGAAAAGATATCGGTCATCTTTTGAAGATAGCCGAGTATAGAAGACTACGCCATTTTGATGTACCGATGAATGATGTCCATTTGATTTCAACTAAACATTTATAAGTGAAAACCGAACACTTTTATTTACTTAAATCAAATGGACATCATTCATCGGTACATCAAAATGGCGTAGTCTTCTATACTCGATTTTTACTTATAAATGTTTAGTTGGTGTGCATTGTTTTCTGAATATAGGGAAGGGAGTTGATGGATGTGCTTCTGCCATATAAACTGCGCTGGGACCAATTGAGATGGTACGAACCCCCAAGATTTATGGACTCATTACAATTCAAATGGTATCAGATTAACATGTTATTAGGACAAGTGATAGGTGAGCAAGTTGTGGTGACCCTAGCGGATCAGGGGCCGTGTCGAGGGGTGCCACAATATACCTTTCCTATTGGCGGATAAAGACATCGATAACAATTATGTCTTTGACTATACCCAAGAAAAACATAGGGTAATGAGCGTGGATCAAACTTTGTTGCACCATATGGTCCAAGGTGTGGATAGCACTCACACCAAAAGACTCGAAGAAACCCATAGTCAAGCTTTTTACCAAAGAGCTTACCAAATGGACTACTCATTCCCAACATTAGTGATGGCAGCAGATTGATGAGAAATGTGGCAGTCAGAAACGCATCGACTCAATAAATCAATGGTACTCGTGCATGAAAGAGCATAGAAAGACCCAACTCAACGATGTACCGATGTTTCCTTTCGGTATTTCCATTCTGTTCTAGTGTATATGGGCAGGAGACTAGCATTTTAATTCATTTCTCATTCAAATGATTAATAAACTGGCTGCTATTAAATTCACCTCCAACATCGCATTGAAAAGATTTAATTTGACTTTCAAATTGGTTCTCAATAAGATTTTGCAACATGATAAAGATGGAAAAGAACTCAAACTTTCTCTTCATTGGATACACCCATGAGAATCGTTAAAAATTGTCTATTTAGACTACATAAAATTTAAACTACTGAAAAGATTCTACTGGGGCAGGCCCCCACACATCACAATAGATTTTTTCAAGTTGTTTACTTGTCACACCCCGAACCCCGAGACACATGAACAACCCGCCATGGTCATGAAAATGCGACATTCCCAGGTAGTGTCACCGACCCTGATTTTACTTTTTAATGCGCAAGCGGAACGTACTAAGAAACCCCTTACAAAAGCATACGGGATAGGACAGCAGGAAACATCAACTCAAAATCAAACAACATACTTTCATATATCATCAACAGACCGGGGCTTACATACATCAACCGGATCCAGGGCCTATGCACCAAAAATGGGTCAGAGTCTATGTGCATCAAAAGAGGGTTAGCCTACACAACAAGGATCAGCCCACTAAAAAGAAGAACGGTCCTGTAACTACTAATTGGACTCGTTCGACGATCCCACATCCTCCACGTCTAACGGCGCAGGGTCCGGAGATGATGGGTTGTCCACCCTACCATCGGGAAGGTCAGCCACACCCTCTCCTAGAAGAGCATCCATCATAGCCAGGGAATGTCAAACCGGCTGCGGACCAATCCTAAAACCATTGGCCCCAAAACGGAACCAAGCCCTATACCTATGGGGCACCCTAACATCTTCGCCTCCCGGATCCACACGGTAGCCCCGATCAACTCATAGACCCAATGGCTCCCAGATCGGGCGCTGCGCACATGCTCGATGATCTGCACTGGGAGGCCATTCTTCTCTGGGGGTCCCGCCATCTACGGTCCTGTAATATTTTTCCCCAAACTGTGATGAGACTTTGTCTCAGCAAGTTCACCCCTCCTAAACCCCTATTAGAAAGTAAATACGCCCACAAAGTAGCTTAGCCACAACATCCAGAAAACTTACCTCGCCTTATCCTTCATCTGCAGGTTAGTACAGTTTATATAATTCAACCACGTGCAATTTTAGCAACTCAACAACGAAGGCACAATCACATCATCATAACAACTCAACCACTTGGATCGTCTCAGCGATTAATCGGCTCGGCCGATTACATGTCACTCCAGCAATTCAATTATTACTACCCATCTCGACTTGGTAGGAAGATTTAATAACCAGTGGCAATCACGGCCCCACTTGGCACGACCTGCAATCAGGTGGTAATTCACGGCCTCATCGGGCACGACCTCTAGTAGGTAGTATTTCACGGCCTCATCGGGCACGACCTCTAGTAGGTGGTATTTCAAGGCCAACCGCTCCTCAATTTCCATATTTAGGATTTTATAAAGAATCCTCATAAATCGAAATCACATTCAATTCGCCACAACCAATCATCAATTTCAAATTCTACAAGCACAGCAACGATCGGCACGAAATTCTGAGCAACTAGGTCAAAAATAAATTTTTCAAGTTTTTTTTAAATAAAATAATATTTTAATGAATTTCGGAATAAGGTATATTATTAAATAATCCAACAATTTCGAAGCATTTATTTAAATCAAAAATAAACTCCTTTAAGTCACATCAAGGCTTATTTTAAAATAAACTCTCTTAGCCCTTAATTAAACACACCTTAATTTAAACAAACCCTTTAATCTAATCCATAACTAATTAAACTAATATAACCTCCTAATCTCAATCAACTTAAGCTAAACCTACTTAAGGCATCATTAACTCGCTAATCGCGGATTAGTGAGATAAACTCACCGGAATCGCTTTCCGACGGGTCTCCGGCGAAGAGCACGACGATGCCGACGACAAACCTACACGGATCAAGACCAAATGAGCACTAAAAGGGGACCAAACCGAGCTTAAAAGGAACTGGTTCTTGCTGGTTTTTCCAGCAACTAACCGAGCTTGGAAGGGGACGGAACGGTGGCTGAACGGGCGGAGGAAGACCGGCGGAGGAAGCTAGGGCTCGGGGCGGTGGCTTACGGCGACGGACGGCGGTGACGGGGCTTCGGCGACGACGAACGGCACGCGGCTTGGAGCTGCGACGGTCGAGGCTTCGCGGCGGAGACGGAGGCAAGGCGGCTCGGCGCACGGAACGGGCGAGCGCCGCGCACGAACGAGCGGCGACGGCGGACTCCGGTGGCGAGCGGCAAACGGCGACGAACGGGCGACGGGGCGGATTTGAGCTCGGCGGTTCCGCTGGTTTTCTCACGCACACTTCTCTCGCTCTCCTCCAAATTCGAATTCCCCTTCCCAAGGTGCTAGAGGTTGAAGATGAAGTGGATGGGACACCCCCACTTTTGGTGAGCCAATTGGCTTGTGACACTTGTCAAGCTCTCCTTAATTTTGGCCTTCACCATGACATCACCTGCTGATGTCACTCTCCACTAACTCAAATCTTCACAACATCTTCCAATAGGTCCAATTCTTTTTCCGCCGGGGTCCAAGTTCTTGCACATTTAATTATTTCAATTCCCATCAATTCTCTTCTAATTGAGTCCAAACTAGAGTCCATAAATTAATCCAAGGTTCCTAATAAGGTATGTGACATGACCGGCTTCCAACTTCTAAGTTCAATCCCAATTTTTACGGTTGAATTCAATCCGGTGCGATTTCAGCTCGCCTAATCCATTGAGTAGCTTTTGGGGAAATTTTCTTGCATCCAACCCGAGGGTGATCAGTCCCCAAGTCTGACGCGGTAAAATTCCTTAATTACTTCACTCAATAAACTAGTTCCCTCGTGAGTGGCCAACTCTAAGAGACGAACTACATGCACGGATGAATTGCCCGACTCAATTGACTGAAAATAAAATTGAGAAAAATCGGGATGTCACATTACTAGCTAGAGACTTTGAGATATTGAAAGACAACTTACTACTTTTTCCAACCTAGCAACTTTCACATATTCTCTTTGTCACCTTTGTAGATTTGATTTGATTGTTGTTCTTTAGAACTTTATTATTTGAAAGTTTGAGTGCCCAAACCGAAAGTGCCAAACTTCACTTCTGGTGATCTATTGTCTTTGAGAGTACCACACCTGTGTTTGTGCTTGATTTACCTTGTAAAGGCCCCCACATTTCTTTCCCAGATTGATTACTGAATCCGTCATATGGTCCTTAATAGATATATCGAGTTCATCAAAGATTAGTGAGCAGGGGATAATCGTCGCTTAACTTAAACATCGAAATCAAGTTTTTCTTAATCTTCGGGACCACTAAAACCTCATTTAAAGGAAATGAATGTAGTTTAGTAGACAAAGATGTTGAGCCAATATGGGTAATGGGCAAACAAACTCCATTCCCTACCATTACCTTGTCTGAACCAAAGTAAGGAGAGAAAGAATTGAGATTACCAGTCGATGATGTGATATGGGCTGTTGCCCCAGAATCCGAGAACCAATCTCCTCCTTGATCATCCTCCAAGCAAAGAGTAGTTAAGGCATTTGGTATCAACTCACTTTGATAAGAATTATCAAAGCGATACCAACAACGTAGAGCGTCATGTCTCGGCCTCTTGCATATTTGACATTGAAACTTCGTATTATTCACATAAAACCGTTTGTTCGAAGCAAAATTACCACCCACAAGCAAGCAGATACTTCTTTGAATCAGCAACCTTGGTCGAGTGTTTGTATAGGGTCGAAAGCCTTGATTCTGAGAAGGTGAATTTGATATGTAATTTCCATCAGATTGATAACCACCAAATGAATCACCAAAAGTTACTGAGGGTCCATAGTTATGAGATTTGGGATAATTTCCAAACCTCCTTCCACGAAAACCATAGCCTCTTCCTCTATTGTTAAACCTATCATTCCTTCCTTCAAAACCTTTGTTAAAATTTATTTGGCTAGCAAAAGCAAATGTTGAATTAAACGAACCCGAATTAGCCTCACTACTCGCCTTTCGACTGATCAATCTTTTCACCAAGAAATGCCAAATTAGGGTTTATTTGATTTGACAAATAATTTTGATGTCGCGCTTCATATCTCTTGAGCTGAGCAATAATGTCTTTGTAGCTCGGCTCAGATTTGAGACAATACATAGTTGTCTTAAACGTCTCATGGCCACTTCCAAGACCCTCTAAAACACCGAAGACCTTTGTGATTTCATCGATTAGTTTGCCGATCGCGTTTAACTGGTCACAGATCAATTTGAACTCACGTAAATACTCGGTTTAGGGCCTATTACACTTTTGACAAGATTGAAGCTTACTCCTTAATTTGAATTCTTTGGCCACGAATCTTTGAGTAAAACGATTACATAATGTATTCCATACCTCAAAAGCTGATTCAAGATCGATTATGAGTCCTAGCACATCCTCAGACATGGATCCAGTGATCCACGACGACACAAGTTGGTCTGTACGATACCATTGCTGATACTCTGGATTAAGGACATCTTTAGAATTTTCCCCTTCCACATGTAAGATTCTCAATGGTGGAGGTTGACTTTGACCATTGATGAAACCCAATAGATCCTGGTTTCTAAGAAGCGAGGAAATTGCATCTGCCATAAAAGGAAATTTCCTTTAGAAAGTTTGATAGTCACAAAAGTTTGAGAGATTTACGTGTATCGGGTATGGGTATCTCGATTTTAGGTTTTCCACCATGATTGTGTAGATGAAGAATAGATGAACTCAAGGAAAAGGATGAAGACAAATATGATAAAATTGGCACTTAGTATAAAGCTCTGATACCATAAAGAAAATAAGAGGATTCAAGAAAACAACAATTCAAGATAAATTTCCCAGGAGAAGAATGTTCTTCACTAAAAGCCATAATACACACCCTTATCCTACAGTACATAATGCTATTTATATTAAGAAGACAACTAGATTTCCTATTCTATATTCCGAATATCTAATTTGATAGCTTGACTAGATCAATTTATCTGCAATTGGAATAATCAGAATCAAATCATATCTACCACTCTAACCTAATATTCCGATATCAGAATCAAATCATATTCTAATCTAATCTTCTGATGGCAGAATCAAATCATAATTGAATCATATTCTAATCTAATCTTCCGATGGTTTACCAATACTATTATCAATCTTATCACGCCTCAGCCACCTTAAGAAGTTGTGACACACTAACTTCTTAACTACCATACTCAATTCATAGGCTAAGCTTCCCCAAAATTGCTTCTACGTCAAAATATCTGTTGATGATGTCCAGACAAAGATAGAATTTGAAACATTTCCATCTTTATTACATGTCCCAATAATCTCTAGTAGATATTGGTATGAGCACAATGATAAAGAATGCAAAATATTGCACGGTGTGATTTTTCCACTCTTGTAGAAATTGAAAGAAAAATAATAGTACTGTCACTTGTGCATGATTTTCGTGGTAAAATCCCTGTCGCTGTGTATCGGCACCCACTTTTTCCAAATGCGCCTTTTCTCTAAGAAACTTTTGGTTCTTTTAAGTCTCAGTGTCAATCCTTCCTCCTCTGTCGTCCTAAAAGCTTGCACTTAATAGACATGAGAATAACCATGTTTCGAAATAGAGTTACAAGTGCTCAAGATGAAGGAATGCACGTGTAGAAATATAAACTTAGTCTCTGTCTATTTTGTAAAAATAAATTATTTAAAAATATTTTCTTAAAAATAATCACTTGTTATCACTTATAAGAATGAACAAACGAAAAATATTTTTATTATCCACTAAAATATTAAGACATGTTGTCAACGATGAGACTATTTTTTGTTAATGAATTATTTTAAGAAATATCAGCGATTATTTTAGAAAAATATTTTCTAAATAATTTATTTTTTACTTAAACAAAAATAATGTTAAACACAGAATTAAAGCAACATCCGACTAATGGTCAAACAATGCGCAAAATGAGAACGACTGGATAAACCCACGATCACCTTCAACTCGTCCAGTAACTCCTAGCGTAATTTAAATTCCAATGCATTTTAATTTCCTCATAGTTTATTTACTTTTTGGACTTAGACTTCATTTTGTTTTCTGAAAATTGAATGATTTGAAATATGTCGTTTGAATTGCTTATAATAATGAATGAACGAAAAATATTTTTATTGTTCATGAAAATATTTAGCCATAAATTATTGTCTATAATAAAAATATTTTTTCTTAACTAATTAGTTCAGACAATATAAGTGATTATCTTTTTGAAAAATGTTATCAAACTAATTCATTTTTCACTAAATAAACGGAGCCTTGAATTCAAATAAATTTGCACTCCTATCAAATCCCCACCTCATACATTGTGGACTAATCTCGATTGCTCCATCATCTAAAGTTCGGATAATCTCGGCACATATTGACTTTTCGTCAAATAGTACTATCTATGCTCAATCCCGATCGTTCATAGGTAAATTCTTGCTTCGAGTGAGTTTTTCAAATATAAACAAGCAAGTTCTTGACA
This sequence comes from Eucalyptus grandis, assembly GCF_016545825.1. NCBI lineage: Eukaryota > Viridiplantae > Streptophyta > Magnoliopsida > Myrtales > Myrtaceae > Eucalyptus > Eucalyptus grandis. The sequence continues at coordinate 14,036,688 of NC_052622.1, read as the reverse complement.
ATACTCTTTGCATCGAGCAATGAGTCTTATCTCCTCTCTCCCAGATTAGTTTAACCACCAGCACGACCGACATAGACAAACTCAGCTTTGCACATCCTTCACTTTGATCTTAAGAACAAGATAGGAGGGGATCATCTTCAGTAATTCAATCATCTCGTCCACTTAACGGGGATCCCTAATTTACACATCATATAAGAGCACAAAAAATGATTTACAACAACAAAAGCTCAATTCTAAACGTTATAAGAACTTGTGTGTTCACTCGATGATTAGAGGTGAGATGTTGTCTTACATGTGATATCCCGAAATTTGGCTCATATTTAGAAATATATGAAATGATTATTTCATCAATGCACTTATAATTATTTTACTCTGAATTGATCACTCGTGAGTTAACTAATCAATTGGGTGAGGCCATAAATGGTTAAAACGCAAAAGATCATAAAATTCCATTAGGGATCGACTGTTAGATCATAAAGATTGACATAAGTTAATACTACACTGTTATAAGTCAATTAACAAACGGATATAAATCAATTCAACGGAAGTACATAGTTTGTTCGTAGGTGATTCTGCACGATTACGACACTCGCGTTGAACGATGATAAATCGATTTCCTATTGATCTTGTACTTATAGTACGTGATTAAACTCTCGCGATTACATGACAACCGAGGGTCGTCCATGATTCAAAGAGGAACAAATGTGGATTGAAAATTATCAACCACGAGTCAATCGCACGGGAACCCCTAAAAGCTACCCAATGGTTTAGGTCGTACCAAAGTCCCATTCTATTTTAATCATAAAATTTAATTCGATTTAGGGTAAGCTCCGAGGGTTTCAAGAGTAATCCTTTGGACGTCACCTCTTTTGTCAGTCGAATTACCGACAAGCGTAAGATTTTTGGAAAATGGTTAATGGATTAAGAATTGGAAGTCTGGAAGACAAGTCGGACCAAGTGAGAACCATTGAGGCTCACGCCTATGTGGATCGGCCAAGAAGGCCCAAGTGAGCCAAACCAAGCCCACCAAGTCCAATTCAAGCAAATGGACCCAAGGGCAAAATTTGAAAGTTTGGACGAAAAGTGTGTAAATGTCAAAAATTTCCAAAATGCCCTTGCATTTATGGATTACAAGACCAAATGAATATATGAAACAATGAGAGGATTTTAAGGGATTTGGTAATGATGACAATCTTAGAAAAATCTCAAGAAATTTCTCTCTCTCTCCCCCTCTCTCATGTTACCTCCCTCCATTTTCTTCTTCTTCTTCTTCATTATCATCTTCTTCTTCCTTCTTCCTTGGGCCAACCACCACCACCACCCTCATCACCACCACACCTTGCTGCAGCCTGAGCCACCTTTGCCATTGTTCGTCCAAGCCATTGCCATCCCACCTCCACCACAAGCCACCACCGTACCACCCTTGGTGGCCATGGGCTTCAAGAGCTCAATCGCCACCGTTCACGTCCCCGTTTGAGTAAAAAACAGTGTATCCTCGACGCCATTTCGCCGCCGAAAAGCCGTGAGTTAACTCCTAATATGCAAGGGTGTGCCAAGGCGAGGTAAGATTGTATGCTGTTGCATGTTTTGGTTGCCTCCGAGAAGAATTTTGCATCTTAATAGAGGCTTAGGCCGTTAACTTGCTGGAATTTTTATCTCACCTCATTGTTTAAATATTTTCAGGCCCATAGTATGGAGAACCATCGCGTGTGGTTTGGGACCTTGTTGGATCAAGACGTGGGTGTGCCTAGCGTCACTTTTGGCTGGTCTTTGCGTTAAAAAAGTCAGGCTAACCCTGACCCAGGTTTTTGAGATGGTCGGCCATAGAGAATTTTTTAATTATTAAACTTCCTAGGGTTAATAGTTTATAAATGAAAGTACTACTTCTGGGAACGTTTGCTTTATACTATCCCCATTTGTTATGATTGATTAGGTGATAGTTACATTAAATGCTTCATTGCGTTTAATTGAAAGATAAAAAGAATGGGTTGGTGACACATCCTGAAACGCACAGCTAATCGATCGCTGTGGGATGTTCGCGCACTCGAGATTCGGGGCATAATATTACATTCTTCCAAAAGCATCCTGTTCCTCACTATTGTCCCCACCGCATGATGTTCATAAGGAGCGCGCAATATCCACTTCACTCAGAGATCCACAGACAGAGAAGTCGTTCATCAGGACTAAGAACACAGAAAAATGGCAAAAGTGGCATGCTGCTCTCGAAGCTTCGGTCGTCTCACCAATTTCAGTTAAGATGAATGGTTAAGCTAATAACCAGAGTAGGTACTATGTTCTACGCAATGAAGGAAACTGTAAAAGATGTACAAAAAATAGTCTCAGCGAAAAACAAGATACAGAATCACCCCATAATAGTTGAGTTTCTTACTCATTCTTATCATTCTTCCCGCTCACTGGAGAATCATCCTGTTAAGAAAGTGGTCGTGAATCTGTCTCTTCTGGTTCCATTGAGATTTGTTGCTCCTCAGCACCATGAAAGGAGGGCGAGAACAATTGAAACCTCAGATAACTAAGCGTTCAAAGCACGACAACAAGACCCGTCTGATGGACAGCGAAATTCATAGGCTGAACTTCAAGAACTGGATAAACTGACTTCCAGAGCAAACGATCATAAACAGATGGCCTCGCTTAGAAGAGCAGTCGACGAGACCCAAGTATTCTAGTCATTCATGAGTGCGTGGCTTTCGTTTTTATGGAAAAAAGCGCAAGAACTGAGTGCGATGGGCTTTTTCTGTTGTTCAGAAAGTTGGCCAGAGTATACACAAATAAACCCATATCAAGTGAATTTGTGCGGTCTCTAAGAAAATGAATTCTACTACAAATAGGAAAGTGAGACATTGGCATTTCTTTTCTAGCAGGTTTGACTTAACAAATTTATAATATATTATTTTTTGGGTTATCAGAAAACTCCAAACTGGTACACATATGATAAATTTACCCTAAACTATTTTTTTTACCATGAAAAATCCCAAACTGGTAAACATATGACAAATTTACCCCGACTAACCATAAAAAACCATAAACTGGTACATTTATGATAAATTTACCAAAAACTAATTTATTTGGCCACAAAAAACCAAAAATTAGTACATTTGTGACAAATATACCCTCCGCTAAATTGAATTAAGACCATAAAAAAATCACAAAAATTGTATATTGTAACAAATAGAGCATAAAATCCCAAATTGTTAAACTAGTCAACTGTTACGTGTCATTTAATTTAATAATTTGACAGTAAAATTTCTAAAACTAACATATGATAAATTTGTTACAAGTGTATCAGTTTAGGGTAAATTTATCAAAGATATACTAGTTTAGGATTTTTGGTGGTCAAAAAAATAGTTTTGGGTAAATTTATCACGGGTGTACCGGTTTGGGATTTTTCAGGGTATTAACCTTTATTTTTTTTTTCGTAGGTGGAAAAGAGGCCCTCCATGTTAGTTTTACATTGTCTAGTAAGGATTAGAAACCTTTTATCGCTTTTTCATGTTCATCTTATGTCCGATTACCCTGCCAGCAGGGCCAGTGAGAGAACACTACGTCTACCCACAAGCTATGTACTATCTCAAGATTTAAGAGAAACTAGAAAATGGCAACGTCAGTTTCATATACAGGGTATCGAAAGCTAGCTATTTGGGAGACCACAAAAGGAGCTCTTTGCACTCTAGCACTCTCTTTAGTTTGCCTGCCGGAGCAGTCCAACGAGATATAGGAATGTGCCAATACCAAGGGGGAAAAGGGGTTGAAAAAGAGTTCACAGTCTTCAATTTTCGGTCGCTAGATTTTGTCTTTGTTGATCGGATGCAACGTAATATTGGGATACGAAATGTTCCATGTGAGTTCAAAGTAATTAGACATTAACTAGTGGTGTGTGATCCTACTAAATTTGATTCATAAGAGAGTGGACTGGCACGGTAAGATAAGTATTGCTTGTGATGCAGAAAATTAGATTAGGTTGACTTTTTCTGTTGTTGTATTCTCAATGGCATTTCTTTAGTATGAATTTATAAGCTATGAAGTATGGAACTGATTATATTTTAGTATTGGATAGGCTAGGTAATTCATTATGATGTTCAATTTTCATGCCTTCGTGATATGCAATCACTACTTGGCTAGGCTGCTCATTCTATGCGTAATTAAACGTCATTTTGATACAACTGTATCCGTTTGAGCGGTATATGACAACCATCTTCTTCTTCTTCATCTTGTCGTTGGTGATCAATGCCTTCCATTGTTAAGGAGGCTCTCAAGGACCGACTGCTCGCGTTAACATATGGTTGTTAACCAATTTATGATTCATTCTAGTTTCGTTCAATTTATGGTTGTCTATGGTTGCTTTCAAGCATTGAGTTTCTTCCAGGGAACTCTCTCCCTACAGCTTCTGCTTTACGTGAGTTTGATTCGATGCATTAATGTGCAAATATAGCAAAAGGCAATTGATCAGGGGACGAGAACTTGAGCCAACTTGCCATCTAGCATTCCTATTAAAGAGGGATTTGTCCTTCCTATTGTTAGCTGGGTTCACTCCTATGTGGAGAAAGCCCAATGAGTTGCAAGCCCAAAAAGGACTTGAGCCCATATGATAAGTTATATGAGGAAATAGGGTTTCTCACTATCTATATAAAGTGGTAGCCACAAAAGGAAACAATAACAAGAGGAAAAGAGAAAGTAGAAAATCTGGGGTTTAAGGCAATATCTGATTTACATCAAGCTAACATCGGAGGTCGATTCGTGGTCCGATTGAGCTGAAATTTTGTCAGCATGTTCGTGGCACAATTTTCTTGAATTCGAACGATTTGATTTTTGTTTGAAGCTCCCTGCATCAGGTTTTTCATGGATTGATCAAAACCTGCGTTTTTTATTAGATTTATCCTTGATCTCTTGTGAAGTTCATGTGTATTGCCAAGAATTATGTTCTTGAGGTGTTCGCTGCTATGTACCTCTAGTATTTGCTAGAGAAGAACAATTTTATTGATAGTGAAGATTTTCGGGTGGACTCCAGTCCCGTGGTTTTTTATTTCCTCAAATCGAGGATGTTTTCCACGTAAAAAATCGTCTTGTGTTTGTGTGCTTGGTATTTATTTTAGTCTACTATGTCGATTCCTATTAGGTTTACACAAGATGGGAGATTATTTTATTCCGCTGCGTTGATTCGATATTTTTCGAATTGTTACCGTTCTTCCATCAGAGTGGTATCAGAGCATCAGGTTATTGCTTAATTTTTCTGTCTTGTGTTAAATAATAGAAACGAATACGAGTAGAATGGTTACACTGAATGGTTTGAATTATCATATTTGGAAAGGGAAGATGGAAGATCTTTTATATGCGAAATATTTTTATTTGCCCATATTTGCCGAGGAGAAACCAGAGAATAAAACTAATGTTGAATGGTCTATATTTCATTGTCAAGTGTGTGGTTATATCAGGTAGTAGGTAGATGATAATGTTTTGAACCATATCATTGAGGAAACACATGCACGCAGTTTATTGGATAAGCTCGAACAGTTATATGTTCGAAAGACTGGGAATAATAAGTTATTTTTGATAAAACAGATGATGGCTCTGAGATATCATAATGGTACTCGTTTGACTGATCATTTAAATTCTTTTCAAGGAATTATAAATTAGTTGGCTGCGATGGGAATCAAGTTTGATTATGAGATACAAGCACTATGGTTGCTTGGTACTTTGCCGAACTCCTGGGAGACGTTCCGAATATCTTTGTCTAATTCTGCCCGAGATGGTACAATTACCATGGATTTGGCCAAGAGTAGTATTTTGAATGAAGAGATGAGAAGAAATACACAATGATCGTCATCTTCACATTCTGATGCCTTGGTTGTTGAGAAAAGGGGAAGAAGTGAGTCTCAAGGTCCGAGAAATAGAGATAAAAGTCAAGATAAAAGCAGATTTAAGTATAATAAATTTGCTAATGTTGAGTGCCATTATTGTCATCAGAAGGGACATATTCAGAGGTTTTGTCGCTAGTTAAAAAGAGAGAAACAAAAGGAGAAAGGTAAAGAGAAGAAAAGTGATAATGACAGCGATGACAATTGTGTTGCTGCACTTAAAGAAGACTTTCTTACTATTTTTTTTATGGAGATGTAGTGAATTTTGTATCTCATGAGATCAGTTGGGTAATTTATAGTGGTGCGTCCATTCAGGCTACGTCTCGTAGGGATTTCTTTACATCATACAGGTCAGGTGACTTCGGATTTGTGAAGATGGGAAACAATGGACTAACTCAAGCTGCAGGCATCGGTGATGTGTGCCTAGAAACCAACAATGACACAAGGTTAGTATTGAATAATGTTAAACATATACCTGATATCCGCTTGAATTTGATTTCTACAGGCAAGTTGGATGATGAGGGGTATTACAACACCTTCAGTAATGGTCAATGGAAGTTCACCAAAGGTTCTCTTGTTGTGGCTAGAGGTGAAAAATAGTCTTCGTTGTACATTATGCAGGCAAAATTGTCCATAGACAAAATTAATGCAATAGACAACGAAGATGCGGCTGAATTATGGCATAAGAAGCTCAGTCACATCAGTGAGAAGGGTTTGTCAATATTGACTAAGAAGAACCTCCTTTTAGGATTGAAAAGTTCAGCGCTAAAGAAGTGTGATCACTTTTTAGCAGGAAAACAAAATAGAGTTACATTTAAAAGTTCCCTCCTTCAAGAAAGTCAGGTATACTGGATGTAGTGCATCATGATGTTTGTGGTCCTATGAAAACAAAATCACTTGGTGGCTCTCTTTATTTTGTTACCTTCATAGATGATTTTTCAAGGAAAATTTGGATTTATACCTTGAAAACTAAAGATCAAGTGTTATGTGCTTTAAAGCAATTTCATGCTTCAATTGAGAGACAGACTGGAAAGAAATTGAAATGCATTAGAACTGATAACGGGGGAGAGTATTGTTGACACCTAAATTTTGATTAATCATTTAGTAATTAATTACATAAAAATTTAGGAATTAATCTTTAACCCCTAAAAAAATAGTAAAATTGCATTTCATTTAGTCGCATTTGCATCGGTATCAAAGGACAACAAGAACTCGCAGTCGATTACATGTACAAAAGGATGGTCTCTCTCTCCACTGGTCTGAACACGCAAAAGAGCGAAAGTCAAAAAAAGGAGGAAGGAAGTTCTAGCATGTCGGTTGTCTCTCCCTCATTAATGCATGAGCATGCATGTACAAATTCGGCGGACGTGCGGATTCTAGAGGAACCCTCAGAGAAGCAAAATGAGCCCATGATATATTATATAATATGCTCTCTCAAGTGTGGGTGTTAACTCTATTGAAGCAACGAGAAATTTGATGAAGAAAGAAGCAAATAACAAGCAAGAAAAGTCAAAAGTTACGGCAATCCTATGAAGGGAGGGACAAGTAGCTGTATAAGAAGCCCCAAGCATGAAGAATAAATAACAATCCAACGTCCATCTTCTCCCCCCTCATTAATGCATGCACACACACGCATGAAATGGGGGACGTGAAAATTCTACAGAGGCCTGCAAGAAGATGGACTGACATTTTTATAATATTATCCTTGCTGAAGAGCAGATCAGTGGCCACCATATTTGAAAAAAAGAAACGAACATGAACAGCAAGGAAAAGTTACGGTTGCCTCCTGTTCACCTGTTCACACTAAAGTCGGTTGTTGCCTATAAATAAGCAAGGATCCTCGGCTTAAAGAGGAAGCTCGAGAGAAAAATTTCCCTGGAGAGGTTTGTGAGAACTATTAAAAGAAGAGAGCCGTTAGAGAGACACGAGTGGAGAGAAAGGAAGAGATTAAAAAGGGAGAGACGCCCGTCGAGAGAAACAAGAAAAATGAAGTTAGGGGAGGAGATTAAAAAGAGATGAATAGAGAGTTTGTCGAGAAAAAACCAAAAAGAAGGTGAAGTCGAGAGGGCAACAGAGAGAGAAAGAATGTGAGAAAAAATAAAAAAATGGGTTGTCTTCTTCCCATGGTGTCTTCTTCCTAAGGGGCTTCGAGTGTCCGTTCTCGTATGTAGCAACCCGCAGCCGGCTCCATCCTTCCGGCGCTCCGAGGATGTAGTCGTTGCAGCAACCCTCTCGCTACCTTCCCGCTCCCAACGAGTTTCAACGCCGCTGCCGCCGTAGTCTCGTGCCTCCGCTCGCCCACTTCCCGCTGCTCAAAGCTTCGAGCGACGCCTACAACTCCCCATCGCAGCTGCTGTCTCACGGTCGTCGGAGCTCCGAACACCGTCGTTGTTGCAGCCCTCGCCCGCTCGTCGCCGCACCACCGTAGCACCCGTTGCTGCGCCCTACCCATCGCCGCACCTTCGCTCGCCCGTCACCGCGTCTCCTCCGTCTTTGCCTGGCCCGAGCTGCGCGTTCTCGCTTCTTCCCCGCAGTGCACCAGCGACGACTAGCCGTGACCACCAGCTATAATCTTTCCCCGCACACGACCCCCCGACTGCGCAGCGCCGAAGCCCCGATGCCCCGTTCCGCCTCTACCATCGTCGATCTACTGCGACTGCTGACCTCGAGTCCTTCGCTCGAGCGCTCCTGCTCCACCGGTCCTTGCTGCCCGGCGTCCTCTACTCGCCTGAATCAGTCTTGCACCAGCAAACCGCACGCGACTCCTGTTGTGGTCTCGTCGGAGCTCTTCACCGGTGTCTTCCCCCGCCAGAACGCCAATAGGTGTTGCCCCTCTCATTTGATTGAGCTCTAAGCTGTGCGTGGGAGCAAAACAAAAAGAAAAAGCAAAGGAAAAGCAAATTAGGTAGTTTTTTTTATCTACTTTATTTTGTTTTATTTTACTTTACATTTTTAGTAGAATCATTCCTTAATATAAGATTGAGAATGTTCAACATGAAATAGCCTGTGAAATTTGTGATTGATAGTTCGATTTTCACGCCTGAAATCCGACTTGTAATTGCTTGAAAAATTGCTAATCTGATCTCACGCCCAAAATTCGATTTGCGATTTATTTAAAATTAGCCAACTCGATCTCATGCACGAGATATCGTTCATCAATTTGGATATCAATCTTGCTCGATTTGATGTCATGCATTTAAGTTAATTTCGCTTTAAAAAAATCCAAAAAAATGTAGGTTAGAATTAGGTTTATTTCCTATTTTAGGGTTTGCATATTTAGAATAGGAATTTTATTTCGAATTTAAAAAAATCGAAAAATTAAAAATCAAATCAATCAGTTTAGGTTGCTATTTTTTTTTTTTTTTAACCTAGGTTTCAGGTTTAATTACTTGACTTTTTTTAAATTTCGAAATTAATACAAAACATAAATAAAAGTATTAGAATTTTGGCATTCTTTGTATGTCATTGCATTTTAGGGTAAAATTTCATATAGTTTAACTCTAGATAATAGTTTTTTAATTTATCATAAGTTTAGATAAATTCTTTAGATAGATTGCATTTTAGTTAGGGATTTCTAAGTTAGGAAAACATTCTAGTTTAAATTAGGATTTGGCTTAACCTCATTCCTAATACAAATTAGATGATATTTTAATTTAGATAGATAATTTTCACATTTTTTCTAATTCCGAATTTCATGAAAAATACAAAAAATGATTAGAATAAATTAGTTTTATTTTCTAGGATAAATTGCATTAAAAAAAAAAAAAAGTCATGCACATGTCATATAGGATTAGGTTCATGAAATGCACGTAATTTAGTGATTGTTGCTAGGTTCATTTAATTGGAAGCTACCCATCATTAGAATTAGGTCATTTTGTTAGTTTAGATTGCACATTTAATTATTGAACAATTTTAATTTCGAATTTCATGGAAAATACCTAAAAATTGTCTTTGAATAAATTAATTTCATTAGTTAGGATAGATTGCATGCTTATTAAGAAAACATAAGAACATCTCATTTGCATCATGTAGCTTAAGCCATGTTATTATGTCATATCATTTCATGATAGATTAGAAGCATTGCATTGCAGTGGACTATATCCTCATTAAATAAGTGAAAAAAAAATTGTGTGTTAATTAGAAATCATATTTAGACTATCGATGTGAATTCTGATCTAACATTGCAGATGCTTTCGTTGCTATGAGATAAGTCCTGCAATTTATTCATCGCTTTCTTGGGTGTTAAATTGGTGGTTTGCGCACTTGCATAATCACCTCACATGTTAGGAAGATAAATTAAAATAAATTCAAGCTGCCTGCAAAATATTTTTTGAAATAAAAGAGAAAAGGTACCGAAAGGGTGTTAGAGAAATCTAGCATAATCATGTCCCCAAACTCATTTAATCTCTAGTTCGTAGGGGTGAAGTAATTCTCCCATTACTTTACTTGGGTTTCTAATTGATCCACCAAAAATAGATTAGTGGCGACTCCATGATAAAAATCATCTGCATATTAAAAACTTAAAACCTAAGTTGCGAATTGGTATGGGCTTGGGAGAGCTCGAGCTAAGTCTAGGCTTAGCAATCCATTAACCGAACCCTTAAGTGGTCCAACCCACTTCGGGGAGGTTGCGACAAGTATATTGGACATTTTGATGAATATTGCAGACAACAAGGTATTCGACATCAAAAGACACCTCCCAAGACGCCTCAGTTAAATGGCTTAGTTGAGAGAATGAATAGAACATTGGTTGAAAGGGTAAGATGCTTACTTTCACAGTCAAAGCTACCTAGATCTTTTTAGGGTGACGCTTTAAGTACAGTTGTGCATGTATTAAATCTTACTCCATGCGTTCCTTTAGAGTTTGATGTTCCTAATAGAGTTTTGACAGGCAAAGAAGTTTCTTATGATTATTTGCGTGTCTTTGGGTGTAAAGCATTTGTGCATTTTCCCAAAGATGAGAGGTCTAAACTTGATGTGAAAACATGACAATGCTTATTTATTGGTTATAGACAAGATATGCTTGGCTATAAATTTTATGATCCACTTGAAAAGAAAATTGTAAGAAGCAGAGACGTTGTGTTTATGGAAGATCAAACAATAGAGGATATTGAGAAATCGAAGATGATTTCAGCACCATAGGTTAATGATAATTTGGTTGATTTGGATCCAATTCCTCTTACAGAAATTCCTACACAGGTTGATGAAGGGCAGCAGGAAGTCAATGTTCCAAATAATGCACATGTTCCTGAACATGTTGAAACATATAATAATATTCCTGAACCAGAGGCTCAATTAGATGTTCCACTAGATGTTCCAGTCCGAAGATCCATTAGAGACTGACGACCTTCCACCAGGTATTCTGATCCATTAGATGCAAGTGAACCAGAGTGCTATGCAGAAGCAATAGAAAATGAGTATAAAAGCAATTGGTTTGATGCTACGCGAGATGAGATGCAGTCACTTTATGATAATCATACTTTTGAGTTGGTGAAGTTACTTAAAGATAAAAGAGCTTTGAAGAACAAGTGGGTATATAGGTTGAAGCAAGATGAACATACTTTACAACCACGGTACAAAGCTAGATTGGTTGTTAAGAGATTCGGTCGAGAAAGGGTATTGATTTTGATGATATATTTTCTCCGGTAGTGAAAATGTCTTCTATCCGTGTGGTACTAGGCTTGGCAGCTAGCCTAGATTTGGAAATTGAGCAAATGGATGTTAAAACAACATTTCTTCATGGTGACTTGGAGGAAGAGATATACATGGAACAACCTGAGGGTTTCAAAGTGAAAGGGAAATAGGATTATGTGTGCAAATTGAGGAAAAATCTCTATGGCCTAAAACAAGCATCGAGGCAGTGGTATAAGAAATTTGCGTCAGTTATGACAGAATAGGGCTATAAGAAGACTTCCTCGGATAACTGTATGTTTGTCCAAAAATTTTCTGATGATGACTTTATTATTCTCTTGCTTTATGTTAATGATATGTTGATTGTTGGTAGGAATGCTTCAAGAATTGAGTTATTAAAGAAACAGTTGAGCAAGTCTTTTGCCATGAAAGACTTGGGCTTGGCGAAGCAGATTCTTGGCATTAAAATTACCCGAGACAGAGATGCTAAGAAGCTATTTTTGTTGCAAGAGAAATATATCGAGAAGATCCTTCAGAAATTTTACATGGACAAGGCTAGAAGTGGTTAGTACTCCTCTTGCTGCCCACTTTAAGTTAAATATGAAGCAAAGTCCTACGACTGATAAAGAAAAGAAAAATATGGAAAGTGTTCCATATGCTTAAGCTGTAGGAGGCTTAATGTATGCGATGGTATGTACACGACCAGACTTGACGCACGTAGTTGGCGTTGTTAGTCGCTATTTGTCAAATCCAGGCAAAAAGCACTAGAATACAGTGAAGTGGATTATGAGGTATCTTCGAGAACTTCAAATTTGAAACTCAGTTTTGGGACCAGGAAACTTGAGTTAGTTGGATACACAGATTCCGACTTGGCAGGAGATATTGATACTCGTAAATCTACTTCTGGTTATTTGATTTCTTTTGCTGGAGGAGTTGGGTCATGGAAGTCAAGATTGCAGAAGTGTATTGCACTTTCTACAACCGAAGCTGAATTTATTGCAGCGACTGAAGCTAGTAAAGAGATGCTATGGATGAAGAAGTTCTTAGAAGAACTTGGGTTCAAGCAAAAGAGGTATGTGCTATTTTGTGATAATCAAAGCGCAATTTATCTTGGTAAGAATTCATATTTTCATTCTAGATCGAAACATATTGATGTTAGATATCATTGGATAAGAGATGTTCTAGATGAAAAGTTGTTGGAACTTGAGAAAATTCATACAGATCATAATGGCTCTGATATGATGATGAAGACTCTACCAAGAGAGAAGCTTGAACATTGCCGATTGATAGTAGGGATGGCAAATCCCTCCACATTGTCGTGAGGGGGAGATTTGTTAGCTGGGTTCACTCCTATGTGGAGGAAGCCCAATGAGTTGCAAGCCCAAAAAGGACTTGAGCCCATATGATAAGTTATATGAGGAAATATGGTTTCTCACTATCTATATAGAGTGGTAGCCATAAAATGAAACAGTAACAAGAGGAAAAGAGAAAGCAAAAAATCTGGGGTTTGGGGCAATATATGATTTACATCAAGCTGGCATTGAAGGTCAATTCGTGGTCCGATTGAGCTTAAATTTTGTCAGCATGTTCGTGGCGCAATTTTCTCGAATATGAACTGTTCGATTTTTGTTTGAAGCTCCTACATTAGGTTTTTCGTGGATTGATCAAAACCTGTGTTTTTTTATCAAATTTATCCTTGATCTCTTGTGAAGTTCATGTGTATTGCCAAGAATTATGTTCTTGAGGTGTTTTATGCTATGTACCTCTAGTATTTGCTAGAGAAGAACAATTTTATTGATAATGAAGATTTTCGGGTGGACTCTGGTCCAGTGGTTTTTGTCGCGACCTACCCTCAGGGGGAGGGAACAGGTTTAGAGGTATTGCCTAAAGGACGGGGCTAAGGCCCGTGATCAGGGGCGGGCTCTCTCAAGCCCATACCTCGCGTGACATTGGGATATTCTTTAGAATTTTTGCACAAAAGGAGTCGCCACTAGCCTATTGGGGTCAGCTAGAAACCAAGTGAGATATGTGAGTATATCTCACTTCCTACGCAACCAGAGAATTTAGGTTCGGGGACTTGATTACACTAATTAATCTTTTAGTGCCCTTTCAATACCTAATCTTGTTCATTTTAACAAAATGATTATTGACAAAAAGTTTGAATTGATTTTATACTTATCCACTAACATATGAGGTGATCATGCGGGTGCGCAATCATTAAAGTAATAATCATAACTATCAAGATCCTAATTGCCATAAAAGTAAACACATGCAATCAAACATAATTAAATATACAAATTAAACATGCAATGTAATCAACATACGAGCACATAAAGGTCTAATTACGCTAAAATGGCAATACATGGCAAGTCCTAATGAAACCCCATCATTTTTGGATTTTCGAAATTTTTAATTTTTTAATTTTTTAATTTTTTTAAAGAAAAATAACTAATTTCTAATTTTTAAATATTTTTGGATTTTCGAAATTGTTTTACAATTTTAAAATTATGTTTTTAAATTTTTTTAAAGAAAAATAACTAATTTCTAATTTTTAAATATTTTTTTATTTTAAACTTTTTGATTTTTTAAAGAAAATATTTTTAAAATTTTAAATTAATTTTTTTATTTTAAAAGGTGAACCGGGTTGGGTTCGGTTTGACCCGACTCGGTCAACCTTGATCGGGTTCGATCCAAACAGGGGGCGGCGAACCGGCGCGACTAGCCTTGGTTGGGCCTTTCTTCGATTCGGATTGGGCTCAACCAAATGGGCCTAATCTGTCCAATCTCTTTTATTTTAAAAAATGAAGCCCACAACTCCCTAAACCCACAAGCTCTTAAATCCCTAAGCCCGCAAGCAAAAACAAACCAAGCCCAAACTCAACCCAAATCATTCAAAAACCCTACCTTTTTTGTGACCCACGCCTGACTCGTGCGACCCGGTTTGTGGCCGAAGCCCTATGGCTCCTTGGCGGCAATGACGACGACAGCGACGAACTTGACGGCGGCGGCGACGCGGCGGGTGGCAGCGAAGATGCGGTGGGCGATGGCGAGCTGCTGCAGGGCTTGCGGATTTTGCAGGTGGAGGCGCGGCGGAGTAGGGGCGGAGACACAGCGGGTGGCAGTGGAGACGTGGTGGGTGATGGCGAGCTGCTGCGGGGGCTCGTGGATTCTACAGGTGGAGGCACGGCAAAGTAGGGGCGGAGTAGGGGCGGAGACGCGGCGGTCCTCGCGGTTGCAGGCAGAGCACGACGAGTCATAGGCCGGCGCGGTCTGGCTGGGACGAAGGCAACGAGCGCAGGGGTCGGCGGTGTCGGTTTGGATGGCGTCGGGCAGGGGGGCGGCGGCTCAGTTTGGACGGCGTCGGGTTGAGGCTGAAGCCGTAGTAGCGTCGTGGCTCCTGATTTGATTTTTGATTTTTTTTTATTTTTGATTTGATTTTGATTTTGATTTTTTTATATACTATTTGAAAGATAAAAAATAGGTGTCAACAGCTGCCCCTCTTTGAATGTAGCCTCGAAGAGGTTGCAATCAAAGACGGAAAACACCTAAATTATTTTTGGCGATAGAAAGACCCTAGGTGCATATGCACTTATTAGGTCGACAAAAAGGACTCATAACTATGGAAACACATCTTGTCAATAAGGTGAAGAAAGATTTCGGGCTGCAATAGCCCATCGAGTCATAAAAAGTGAGGAAGACTCCATGATACAAAGCTCTCCGGGTCATAAGAAAGGTGGAAGACTCTAGGATACAAAGCTCTCCGAATCATAAGAAGGGTGAAAGACATCCAGGATACAAAGCTCTCCGGGTCATAAGAAAGGTGGAAGACTCCAGGATACAAGGCTCTCCGGATCATAAGAAGTGAGGAAGACTCCAGGATACAAGGCTCTCCGGGTCATAAGAAGTGAGGAAGACTCCAGGATACAAGGCTCTCCAGGTCATAAGAGGTAAGGAAAGACTCCAGGATACAAAGCTCTCCAGGTCATAAGAAGGGTGGAAGACTCTAGGATACAAAGCTCTCCGTGTCATAAGAAGGGTGAAAGACTCCATGATATAAAGCTCTCGGGGTCATAAGAAAGGTGGAAGACTCCAGGATACAAGGCTCTCCGGGTCATAAGAAGTGAGGAAGACTCCATGATACAAGGCTCTCCGGGTCATAAGAAGGGTGGAAGACTCCAGGATACAAAGCTCTCCGAGTCATAAGAAGGGTGAAAGACTCCGAGGATACAAAGCTCTCCGGGTCATAAGAAGTGAGAAAGACTCCGGGATACAAGGCTCTCCAGGTCATAAGAAGGGTGGAAGACTCCAGGATACAAAGCTCTCCGAGTCATAAGAATGGTGAAAGACTCCAGGATACAAAGCTCTCCGGGTCATAAGAAAGGTGGAAGACTCTAGGATACAAGGCTCTCCAGGTCATAAGAAGTGAGGAAGACTCCAGGATACAAGGCTCTCTAGGTCATAAGAAGTGAGGAAGACTCCAGGATACAAGGCTCTCCGGGTCAAAAGAGGTAAGGAAAGACTCTAGGATACAAAGCTCTCCGGGTCATAAGAAGGGTGGAAGACTTCAGGATACAAAGCTCTCCGGGTCATAAGAAAGGTGAAAGACTCCAGGATACAAAGCTCTCCGGGTCATAAGAAAGGTGGAAGACTCTAGGATACAAGGCTCTCCGGGTCATAAGAAGTGATATGACTGAGGTCTCATCGTGTAAAAAGAGTTTTGACCGGGTATGATAGTCTCACCTGTGTACGACGGGTTTTGACTGGGAGGCGGACAAGCGTGGTTTACAGATGAACCCACCAATCTTGGAAATGACATGGTTTAAGGTTAACCATAAACCTTTGGAGATGACATGGTTTAAGGCTAACCATGAACCTTTGGTTTTATAGGGAAGCACCCACTAACCCCTTAGAAAACTGCATGGCTTCACTGATGAATCTTGTCAAACTCAACTTGAGCAAATGTCATTAGAGATGTCATCAAGAGACGTATTGGCAATATTGTAACATTAATTGAACAAAATAATCAAGCTAAGTCTGATTGCTTTAGAAAAACATTCAATGTCCATCAGCATCATGTGGCACAAAACTGTTATCTTACTCGTGGATATATCATTAATCATCAAATTTTCTAGGAGGCAAGTTCTCATCAGAATGGCTACGACTCGAGAAAAAGCTTCATTAAGCATGCCAAACTAGAGCTTCTTAGTCAGAAAGGGTTTCTCATGCACTCTCAATAAAATGGCTACTTGATCCCATCCATTCGTGTGGGAGATAATTCGTTACTAAAGGTATCTCACATAACCTACGTCGAAGGCTTCCGGAAACATTCGCAATGAGCACAATCTGATCAATCAAAAAGGACTTTTGAAAGGACCGCAATACGGGCTCGGTTAGGGCTCGCACAAATGAATTGTTGCTTTGAGACCAATAAATGAACATTTGTCATTATCTTCATTGGGTTTACAAGTCAAGAGCTTAGAAGATAAGACAAGATAGAATTACTTCCACTCCTTCAAGCAAAAGAGCTTCTTTATGGTATTCTCATTTTCACTCAAATTATCCCAATCAGAAGAGGCTTCGGAAAAGGGTTATAATGTCGGCTCGGGAAAGGCTCGAAAGGCTTAAAACTTTCAATAGGGTCTTTAAGAGTCGGTGATCATCATGGCATCATGACCAGGTCACTTGATCTTTCCAAATCATTTGGCTTTTGAAATATAACGCATCTCGAAAGTCCCTTGATTAAGCATATCTGCATGAGAGCTTTGCTTCTTTCTCTAATTTCCTTTGCACTCGCAATGATTTTTTTTTTTTGGCATTGGCCTTGCTTTTACCAGGCACACTACTTTTTCATGCCCCCTAGTTTGTCGAACTTTTCGCTTTTTGAACTTCTGGAGCTCTTATGATTTTCGAGATACTTTTCACATTGTTCTCGTAATTGTCAATTATTTTGATCAATTCTTATGCTTTGCCCCAGTGAAGGGAAATGATCACCGCTCGGGGTTTAGAAATGAATAATCAGGCCCAAATTGGTTAAAGCAATGGGTATCAGTGTTTAGGTGGAGAATGAAATGCTCTTCTTCACATTGGGATGAGTCAAGATCTAATGAGAATTCCTTTGAAGCTATCACCAGAAGATTGATACAAGTGAAAGTAATAGGATATTTCCCAATCATTCGCTTTACAACACGACTGCAACCTCTTATGCTACCCCAATGTCGGGTTGTCCTCGACAGGGGTATTTTGGAGGATCATCTCTATTTGGCACGAAGGGCTAGCAATATATCAGCTTGGCATTTGGGATTGATGAAGGAAATGCCTTTATCTTACGAGCTCCCCTCTTCGAGAATTACTGACATGAAGCATGTATAGTGGCACCAAAAAATAGGTGGTAGGAATGAGGCTATGCCCCTCGGTTTTTTTTTTTTTTTTACCTCTCATTTAAGAAAAAGAGATATTCAACCATTTGTGCGGAGACTTGATGGGTCTTTTGAATCGACTTTTCCCTCCGCCATTTTCCTCATCGAACGGTAAGGTGCCTGAAACACAAATAGATATGCGTGTATGTGATATATGTATGATATCTATGATGCTATGCATGATGCCATGTGACTCAGATTGCGCATGAAGTGGTTCTTCGACCTTGATTTCAATCATGGAAAGTATTTCTTGACTGCATCTGAGTTTACAAGTCTAGGCAATTCATTGCCATCCATTTCAATTAAAATCATAGCACCACCAGGCAGAATCTTTTTAATAACATACGGCCCTTCATAGTTCGGGGTGAATTTTCCATGAGGGTCTGGTATAATTGGAAGCACTTTCCTCAGCACCAAGTCATTGACTTCAAAGTATTTAGGACGCACCCTTCGATTGAAGGCTTTTGCAACTCGTCTCTGATAGCATTGGCCATGACACGCAGCTTGCAATCTCTTCTCATCAATCGAGTTTAACTGCTCATGCCTCTATTGCATCCACTCAGTCTCATCGAGCATAGATTGGGAAATGACCCTTAGAGAAGGGACCTCAACTTCAACAGGTAAGACTGCTTCCATCCCATACACGAGTGAAAAAGGAGTTGCCCCTGTGGAGGTGCAGATAGAAGTTCAATACGCCATTAACGCGTAAGGGAGTCTATCGTGCCAATCACGATAATTCTCGGCAGTCTTCAATAGGATTTTCTTTATGTTCTTGTTCGCCGCCTCCACTGCTCCATTCATCTGAGGACGATACGGTGACAAGTTCAAATGCTTAATTCGAAACTCACTAAACAATCCATCTACGACTTTGTTGTTCAAATTAGTGCCATTGTCGGTAATGATCACCTCCGGCACCCCGTAGCGAGCGACAATGTCGCGACGAATGAACTTCGCCACATTCTTGGCAATAACATTAACATATGAATTGGCCTCGATCCACTTGGTAAAATAGTCTATTGCCACCAGGATAAATCGATGCCCATTTGAAGCTTTGGGGTTAATGGGCCCAATCACGTTAATTCCCCACATTGAAAAGGGCCAGGGTTGAGACATTTGGTGAAGTTCATTTGGAGGGGCATTTATCCTATCTCCATAAATCGCACCGGTGACACCGTCGTCACGTGCTTGAATGCGATCGACTCCATGGTCAGCCAATAATAACCAAGTCGCATGATCTTTCTCACCAAGAAGTGTCCATTCATATGGGGGCCACACTCCCCTTCATGTATCTCTTTCATCAAACGGTCGGCTTCTTTAGCGTCGACACACCTTAGCAATGTCGAGTCGAATGACCTTTTGTAGATGACATCTCCACTGGTGAAGAATTTCGATGCTAACTTTATTAAATGCTTTCTATCTGCTGCTTCACTTCCTTCGGGAAATTCACCATTCTGCAGA
Organism: Eucalyptus grandis; assembly: GCF_016545825.1. Taxonomy (NCBI): domain Eukaryota; kingdom Viridiplantae; phylum Streptophyta; class Magnoliopsida; order Myrtales; family Myrtaceae; genus Eucalyptus; species Eucalyptus grandis. The sequence continues at coordinate 14,017,313 of NC_052622.1, read as the reverse complement.
TACTTCAAGATGTCATGATACCAAGGCTGTCCGTCCGGTTCTTCTTCAATCGTCATGCAATAAGCTGGGCGCCTAAAGATTTCAATTCTTAATGATTCAATGTCCAAGCCTCCAGCTATTTGTAACATTGAAGACAAGGTAGCTAGGGCATTAGCAAACTGATTTTGAGACCTTGGCAAGTATTCAAATTCTATTTCTTGGAATTCTTCCGTCAACTTCCCCAGGAACTCATGATACGGAATCAATTTAGAATCCTGTGTTCGCCATTCGCCTTTACTCTGTAAGATGATAAGGGTTGAATCACCATAAACTCGCATCTTTCGGATCTTTATGTCAATAGCAGCTTGGAGGCCGAGAATGCACGCTTCATATTCGGCAATATTATTCGTGCAAGGGAACGTCAATTTAGCAACAACAGGGTAGTGCTGACCACCTGGGGAGATAAGAACTGCCTCGGTACCCAACCCAGCTAAATTAACTGCACCATTGAAGTACATCGTCCATTTGTCACTTGATACAAGTAAAATTTGCTTCCCTGCATCACTATCCTTATCAGATGTCCTGGACCTCTCGGGACTTTCTGGCAACATGTCTGCTATGGCGCAACCTTTAACGGACTTCTACCAACTTGCCAACCAATGCCGGCTTCTCTAGGAGGTATCTAATGGGATCATTTTCGGTCACCAACAGGATTCGGTGATGGAGCGTGTATTGTCGCAGCCTGTGCAAGACCCAAATCAAGGCCACATAAGTTCTCTCAACTGCTGTGTAGTTCATCTCGAAACAATAAACTTCTTGCTCAAGTAATATATCGCGCATTCTCTCCCGTCATTTGGTCTTTTCTGTGCTAACACGGCTCCCAATGATTCATCATGTATGGTCAAGTACAAAATTAGGGGAATTTTAGGGAGAGGGGGTACCAAGACTGGTGCATGAGTGAGATAGTGTTTTATCTTCTCAAAGGCACCCTGACACTCGATATCCCACTCAATCTTTGCATTCTTTTTCAGGAGCTTGAAGAATGGCTTCGCTGTTTCAGACAATTGACAGATGAACCTCGCCACATAATTGAGCTGCCCCATCAAGCTGCGGACCTCCTTGGTGGTGGTCGGGGCTCGTAAATCACAAATAGCCTTAACCTTTGACGGATCAATCTCTATGCCCTTGTTACTAACCATGAACCCTAATAGCTTCCCCAATCTCGTCCCAAAAACGCATTTTGTGGGATTAAGGCACAGCTTGAATTTCCGAAGACGTTTGAACAGCTTTTGCAAGACTCCAACATGGTCCTCACCCTGTCTTGACTTTGCAATCATATCATTCATGTATACCTCAATCTCCTTGTGCATCATGTCATGAAACAACGTGACCATGGCCCTTTGATACGTTGCCCCAAAGATTCTTTAGACCAAAAGGCATCACTTTGTAGCAAAAGTTCCCCAAGGCGTTATGAATGATGTTTTGCTCCTATCCTCCTTCTTCATACTGATTTGATTATATCCAGAAAAACTGTCCATGAAGGAGAATAACTCAAATCCTGCCGTGCTGTCAACCAAGACATCGATATGTGGGAGTGGAAAATCGTCTTTGGGGCTTGCTCAATTTAGATCACAATAGTCAACACATACATTAACTCGCCCATCTTTCTTCATTACAGGCACGATATTTGCTACCCAATCAGGATAACGTGTTACTTCGATAAAATCTACTTTCAGCAGCTTCATTACTTCTTCTTTGATCTTCTTGGACAATTATGGTTTAGTTCTCCTAAGTCTTTGCTTCTTGGGTGGCATATCAGGATCTGTTGGTAGAGCATGTTCCACAATTTCAGGGTCCAATCCCGGCATGTCGGCATATGTCCAGGCGAACACATCTTGATATTCTTTCAAAAGATTAGTCGTCTTTTCCACCTCTGACTCTGAGAGACATGCCCCGATCCTTACTTCCCTGACATTCTCTGCATCACCTAAATTTATGGTGATTGTTCGCTCTTCGGTCAACGGCTTCGATCCTTCATATCGATTCCATTCGCGTTCAATCCCCTTCTGATCATCATCGTCAGTGTCATCGGAACCTAAGAGACTTTCTTCATGAACGTCCGAGTCATATGCGTCCTTATTATGATTATGCATAATGTAATGCTTTGAAGGGACAACCATGACTTCAGAGGACTCGGCCTCCTCGCATGCCAGGATGGCACATATGACGTCTTCCTCGAATAGCTCAGTCACACTATAGATGTCCCCCTCTTCCTCGAATAACATCCTTGGAGGTCCTGGAAACGTTTCTTCCAACAACGGATGAAACGGGCCTTGATCGCCCTCACCCTCCTCGGTTTGGGCAATACGTTCACTCCAATCTCTATACCCACCTCGGCCTCCTCGGGCATTTCGACCTCTCTGCCTTCCACGGCCCCCTCAATTGCCACGACCACCTTGCTCGCTACAACCTTCTTGCCCCTCAACATATCCTAGGCCTCTCCTCTTCGAGTTTTTATGAGCTTAAATGGGCTTTCGCACACCCTGACCGTGTGATCCAAGGCCCTCTCCCGAATTATACCCACTTGCCAACATAATCTTTCCCGCAGCTATGGCCGACTTAGACAATTTAGGAGCCTTTGTGAAGGACCCTACAGGCACATGGACCATGGGTACCATCTCAAGGGTTTGAAAGCTGGATTCCTCGGTACACTCTGGCTCCACATAAGGGATGGCTGTCTCGTGATAGATCTTGAAGTCGGATTCTCCATGGACCGTGATAAGCCTGTTGTCCACCACAAATCGTACCTTCTGATGGAGGCTGGAGGCAACAGCACCTGCTGTGTGGATCCACGGCCTCCCTAGCTGAAAATTAAAAGCACTTGGTATATTTAACACCTGGAACACGGCTTGGAAAAGTACAGGGCCAATCAGCAGCTCAAGTTCAATTTTCCCTATCACCTCCTTCTTCATCCCATCAAAAGCCCGCACAGTCGACTTGCCAGTACGGATTCTCCCAAGATCAATGCCAAGATGGTGGAGAGTAGCCAACGGGCATATATTGAGTGCCGAACCGTTATCGATCAATACTCTGCAAACAAGAGTGCTTTCATGTTTCACCGAGATATGTAGCGCTTTAGTATGATTAGGACCATCGGGGGGGAGATCTTCATCAGTAAAGGAAATTTGGTCTTTTAATAGAATGGCCCCAACGAACTCCTCCAATTGGACTTCATTAATTGACTCTGGCACATGCACCTCGTTAAGGACTTTCAGCAAGATGTCCCAATGCTTCTCGGAAGATTTGAATAATTCCAGGAGGGAGATTTGAGCTGACAACTTCCGCAGTTGATCCACCACGTTGAACTCACTGGACTTTACTACAACAAAAAATTGCTTTGCCTCCTCCTCGGTCACGGCCTTCTTTTCTATTCTCTTATCAGGTGCATAACGGCGGCCTGATCGCGTGACAGCATCTACCTCATTTGTTCCGTAACCCTAAGGTGCAGCTTTGGAATCGAATTTGGGAGGATACTCCAGCCTTATCATTCCGTCTTCCTCCTGGGGAGGCAATTCAATCGTGACCGGCATTGTGTTTCCTCCCATGACTTCGATTGTCGACATCTCTTCGACCATAAGGTCGATCACTGTGGGTTCAGCAATTTCCAGCTCGATATCACCGACTAGCTCCTCATCGGACAGTTCAATCACCATCGGGGTAATTATAGCTATCACCCCTTCCTCATACAAAGGTGGGGTCTTCGAAATTCCATGCATAACCTTCCTTGCCCGAGACATACCAGCAACGTTGCATAAAAATGAGCGTAATGATGATGGCATTGTCATGGATACGACCTTCTCTTCCTCTTCTCGCGTCTGATTACTCCCATGGTTATCATCCTACGGACGCGGTTCAATTTCTCTTCTAGGGTCACATCCTCCTGGCCTTCATAGTATCCCGCTAGCACTAGGGATTCATACAACTCGGAAGCATCCAATACTAGAGGTTGTTGACTCGCCCGTGTGTCCTCGGAAATCGAGTTCACTCCCCCTACATGATTTGGTAGAGGGTTATGTTGCACATTAGGCTGAGCTTCCTTGAAAGTCAAAATGTTCTTGTCTAGAAGCTGTTGAACTTTGTATCTCATCATGTGACAATTATCTACATCATGCCCCCTTTCTAGTGAATTCTTGGTTAAGTCGTCCCAACTAGTGAATTCTTCAATGTCTAGCGCAATGAACCACGTCAGGGCAATGCCTTCCAAACTATCTTGGAATGTGTGTATGAAGAATGGCACGTTGTCAGCGTAGCGAGCCATTTTTTCTCATGTAATACCTAAGGTGGGTCCTTGGGCATCCCGTTTCGTCATACTTTCTTGTGAACTCAGGCTCCTGAAAATTCTTAGGAAAGCTTGTCTTGGTGTATGGAGATAACCTATCAGCTCCTTTCAACTCGTAACCTTGCAAGACACATAGTCGCTCTTCCATCTTTGCCAAACGTTTTTCACTCTCATCACTTAGGCGAGGTGTTGGGTTTTCCTTCGGAGGAGGATCCAAATTGACGATGATTGGCGCGGTAGAAGGAGCTTCTCCAACAATTTCTTTCCCGGGGAGATCAGCAACGTGCGTGCCTCCCGTCGACGAGGAAGCATGTCTTAATAACGTAGGAGTGGATGTTCTAATGACAGCTACAGTGGGGGGCTCCTTAAGCTTCTGGCTTATTTCAAGCATCATTGCGGTGAGTTGGGCCAGCTGGTCCTCCATCTTTGCCATGCGCATGTTGGTGTCATCATTCTCCATTCTGACTTTTGCGCCCGTGCGAATTGGGGATCTCTGCTTGGCCGTGTCGACGATCAGTAGAAGACAATTGATCGGTTAGTACCTGAAGCAAATGTAGATAAGCACATATAAGTACAAGTAATAATTAGGCGGTCGGTCCATGACAAAGATCTAATCGTTACAATTTGCTCGTTTCATTGAAAGCCAGGTTGGTACATAATACAAGAAAAAACGCAAAAGAAAACCCTTAAACAACAAAGCTATTTCGAAGACGAAAAGACATTCTCCTAACTCCCAATTTTCAACATCGAGACTCGAGGCAAACTCCATAATATTGCAACGTATGCAAATATGATCCCGCTACATATTGCGCTCGACTCAATCTAACTAATGAGGATGGCTTCCGCTTGTGGCAGCCCCATTAACTCGGGTTAACTTCGAAGCACGCTCCTCGGCTTCCTTGAGCTCCCTCTTGAGGCGCTTGATCTCGGCTCAGTGGGTGATCTTCAATGGCACTTCAGGAATCGTCGAGCAGAGGCTCTCTGGAATCTTGTGTCTAAGGATGTATTCTTTCGAGGCATAGTAAGTCTTCTCTTGCCCCTCCAACTCTTCTTCGGGCCAAATTAACTTTCGGGGGTGGCACATATCTCACATCGACTTGACCAACGCAACGGAGTCCTCGTGATCTTGGCATCCGTCAGGGAAGTCTATCCTGAGTGGGTCTTCCTGGATCGCCAGCGGAAGCTGTTGAACCTCTTGAAACTGACGAGTGACTCGAGTCGGGTAGTATTTGGTGACTCCGGTGATTCCCAACAAAGGAATAGGTCCAAAAGAAGTCCACACACGAACCGCGCTTTTTGAACTCGGAGCCATTTGGCATGCCATTGGAAATCCTCGGAGTCCGGGTTGGTCATGAAAACTAACCACTCGGAATAATGATAATCGGGCAAACATTTTCCTATCTCTAAACTTTAGGATAGGGTGGTTAGAGTCAGAAATGTCACTCATGATCATCAAGTTACCGAACTCCTTAATGTGAGAAAAAAATCAAATTTGCAAGAGTTCAGGGGGAGCATAGAAAGCATTGTTTTTGTTTTCTTTAAAACGAGTAAGGGAGAGAAAGGTTTCAGTTAGGACGTCATTAACAAAATCCTTTCCCATACATACCTCACGAACTACCCATGTCTCCGACCGGACCCAGGTTCGGTCCAAATGGATGGGGGGGTGGCGCCGGCCGAACCGGCCCGACTAGCCTTGGTCGGGCCTTTCTTCAGTTCGGATTGGGCCCAACCAGCGGGCCTAATCTAGTCCAATCTCTTTTATTTAAAAAAAATGAAGCCCACAACTCCCTTAACCCACAAGCTCTTAAATCCCTAAGCCTGCAAGCAAAAATAAACCAAGCCCAAACTCAGCCCAAATCATTCAAAAACCCTACCTTTTTCGCAACCCGCGCCCGACTCGTGCGACCCGATTCGTGGCCAAAGCCCTACGGCTCCTTGGCAGTCGACGATGGCAGCAACAGACTTGACGGCAGTGGCGACGCGGCGGGTGGCAGCGGAGACGCGGTGGGCGATGGTGAGCTGCTGCAGGGCTCACGGATTCTGCAGGTGGAGGCACGGCGGAGTAGGGGCGGAGTAAGGGCGGAGACGCAGCGGTCCTCGCGGTTGCAGGCAGAGCATGGCGAGTCATAGGCCGGCGCGGTCCGGGCCGGGATGGAGGCAACGAGCACGGGGGTCGGCGGTGCCGGTTTGGATGGCGTCGGGGGGGGGTGTCGGCTCGGTTTGGACGGCATCGGGTTGAGGCTGAAGCTACAGCCAGCGTCGCGGCTCTGGCAGCAACAATGACACGGATGGGATCACGGGCGTAGTGGCTCGGGGTCAGCGTTCCGGCACGGCAGAGCGGGTGTTGACGGCAAGAACGGCGACGGCGAGTCTTCTTCCCCCCGAGCTCGCTCTCCGCTCTTTGCTCTCTGTTTGTGCCTCTCCCTTCGGTTCTCTTTTGCTCGATTGGCGTCGGGAGCTGCGGCGACAGGTACTATGGGTTGACGCTCGGAGGGCAGCGGCGGCATCACAACTTCGGGCTGCAGGCGTCGCAGGGGGTAGCGGTGGCGCGGCAAGGGCTGCCACCACGACTCCTCCTCCCCTGTGTTTCTTTCTCTCGCTTTTTTTTTCTCTGTTTTTTTTGTGCTCGGTCCCCCTCTTCTTCTCTCTGCCGAGCTCCCTTTTGTCAATCCTTCGGCTCGCGCGCGTGCGTGCAATCGACTCTGACCTCTCTTTCGCTTCCAATGCTCGCCTACCCCGCGAGATGATGCTATCTCCTCCGGCCTCTGCCCCTGCTTTCGGCTTCGCCATTTCCCCAAGCAAATGGCTGCTTTCGCTTTCTTTGGTTCCCCGTGCGAAGAAGCGGGCCGAGGGAGAAGACAACGGGGTGGGCCGAGCCGAGGGAAGAAGAGAGGGTCAATGCGAAGGGGAGAAGAAAAAAAAAAAGAAAAAGTAAAGGGAAGGGTTGGGCCTGGCCCACGCAGGAGGAAATAAAAGGAAAAAAGGGGCGGGTCAAGCCAAGGTTGGATCCTACCCGACCCGGACCCTCACAACTCTTTTTTTAAAGGAAATTATTAATTAAATTTTTTATTTTTTTTATTTTTTGATTTTTGATTTGATTTTGATTTTGATTTTGATTTTTTTATATACTATTTGAAAGATAAAAAATAGGTGTCAACAGTTTTTATCTCCTCACATCGAGGAGGTTTTCCACGTAAAAAATCGTCTTGTGTTTGTGTGCTTGGTATTTATTTTAGTCTACTATATCGATTCCTATTAGATTTACACAAGAGGAGATATTATTTTATTCCACTGCGTGTATTCGATAATTTTAAATTGTTACCGTTCTCCCATCACCTATCTCTGCTTATACACAACCAGCGTTTATTAACCACGTTCCATATCACTCACAACTTTAGTAAGATCTATAAATCTAGCGTATTCCAATTTTCACGTGCAATTATCCTATTAATCTCAACACTGTTTAATGACTTGTAGCCTAGGAAAAAAATGGACGCCTAGTCAATAAAGTAAGAGTGTTAATGCCCTAAAAAAGGTGTGTTCCTTTGGTTGGTTAGCTCTAAGTTCTGCATCTTTCCAGTTTTACAACGCTAATCCACCAAAATCAAACCCTAATCTCATGAAAAAGGTAGTTGAAATGTAAACGCATATGTATCATAGGAAAGCAAGGACGCTTATGAATAGAATGGCGCACTAAAAGACCTGGCCACACCATCTTTCCAGCCCAAAACCTACCTAGGCCCAAGTTGAGTTGTTCTTTTCTTTCGTCTCGTCCACCGCTCTCGTCTCTCGGTCTCTTTGGGTCTCTTAAATTCAGGTCTCCCTCAATCCTTATCTCTGAATTCCTCTCTAATTATGAACTCCACCATGCATGGTATTTTCTTCCCCTCAGTCTTTATCCTCACGCTATCGGCGATGGCAATTGCTGTTGATGAGGAGGTCTCGAATGCCCGAATCACCAAATTACTAGGCCAGCCGGAGTTGCACGTGGCCCATTTCTCTGGCTAGGTCTCCGTCAACCGGGAGGCGTCCCTCTTTTACTGGATAGTGGAAGCTGCCAGCGACCACAAGAAGAAGCCACTTGTTCCGTGGCTAATGGAGGACCTGGGTGTTCCTCCGTCGGCTACGGCACGATGCAAGAGCTTGGCCCATTCCGAGTCTCACCCAACGGGTCAACTCTGGTCACTAACCCGTACTCGTGGAACCGAGGTATTTAATTAAGCTGCGTTCACGAACATGTAACAAAAATTTCATATTCAAAATGTATGTAACATTTTTCTTTTTTTCATTCAAATTTCTGGCCTTTTTTTTTTTTTGGTTGGCAGAAGCGAACTTCTTGTTCTTGGACTCGCTGCCGGAGTTGGTTTTTTTTTCTTTTTTTTTTCAACTGACAATTTTACTCAATACGGAGACAACTCCACAGGTATGTACCTAGTTTTTCTTCTTTTCCCTCTCCAAAGTTCCGCGAGTCTTCTTTTCACCGAATTATAAGAAACTGAAGTCTAACCTTGTCTACTGTGAATGAAATCTAGCCCATGAATCTCATACATTTCTGAAAAAAGGGTTCAAGGGATTGCCAGGTTATAAAGGCCGCGCCTTCTACATTGCCGGAGAAAGCTGTCCCGGTGAGTGTCATTCAATTGTCATTTTTCCAAAGCCCAGATTGAGTCTTTAAACTCATGTTTTGATCTTTGATGTCAGGTCATTATATTCCGTCGTTGGCAGAGATCATTCTAAAGAAGAGCTCCAGGAAAACAAATCCCGTGATGAATCTCCAAGGCATTTTGGTAAGAGGGGTAGAACAGTTTCATCACACTCCAGTAGGGTTTTCAACCAAAAAAAAAAAAACTCAAGAGTTTTATGACAGTGCACTGATTTTTATTCATTTCAGTCTAAATGTGAATAAATTATATATAATATAAGTGCACCATAAGTCTTAAAATTTGTCACAAAAATTCAATTGAGTTCTAAAATCTCCAAAAAGTACAGTTGAATTCTAAAATTTGTCACAGAAAGAGATGTAGGTAAACTATCATATAGCTCATTCAGCCTTCTTTTTTTCATTGTGATGGTCCTTTTGAATATATTTGCTTATGTATACGCAAATCATCATATTGCTCATTCGACCTTCTACTTTTTATCGTGATGGTCCTTCTATTGAATATTTTGCTTTTGAGTCTCTATTTTTCTTTTTTAATGACGAGAGAATCCACATGTATAGGCGAATTTGTATCTACCAAATACAGTCCTAACCTCATGGATAATGTAACATGCGAGCCAAGTCCTGGCGGATAACTCAAACATGGAGTTTGTTTGCACTTACCAATAAGGGAAGTCAAATTGGGCATGTACCTAATACAAAAACAATATTGTCACGTCCAATTAACAGCAAAAGAGCAACCAAAAGAAAGTGTGCACACGGACAAAATATATAAATGGACGACGCCATCGCAAGTGTAATATATGCAACCGACCTACAATAATCTCCACAGTTATTAGCCTCAGGTTTCTTTAGTTAGGATTATCTACGATTCTACATGAGAAACTACGATTGTCGATCATCCCAATATTGAGCGCAAAAGGCATTACAATAGTCATAACATATCTTATCATACTTTCTGCTTTGCTTATTGTTGTTCCCACGCGTATTTCTGTAATAACATATATCTCGGCAGACACTTATCACGATTTGAATTCGGGGTTTCCGCCCATGCGATCTCCAACAGCATGATGGCCGCAAGAAATCCCGGAATCGCGTGCTTCGTGGACATTTTCTTTTTTTCTTTTTCTTTTTTTGGGTACCTGCAATCAACAAGCTAAGATCTTTGAAATCATAGTTTTTGGTTGATTTAATTCGAGAAAAATTGCTACTAGGAGAAAAGAATTGAAGAAAAATGAATACATAAGAAAGTAGTCGAAGCTGAATGAGAAGAGAGCTTGCTGTAGAGCTCATCTTCTTCTTTCTTTCATGGTCTTTTTCATCTTAGAGCTCATTATTTTTTCCGTTCTGTTTTTACATGCTTTTATATAACAACAGAGGAATAACTTCTAGATCTAAACCAACCACTCCTTGAATGACAGCTTAGCACACACACATAACAGAAAAATGGAGCTCATGCATATGTGTACAAGAAATAACTCTGCTTAAGCAAACGACGTAGTTTTACACCCTTCTAATTCGACTGACTGCTCCTTTTTCACGCCAATCCTCTGTTTCTTCTGTTCCAGTTGACTTTAGTTGCTGAGTTTCTTCCTGCTGCTTCCTTCTAAGCATTTGCAGCGCTGCATTCTCAACAAGAATTAAGAGCCCTGAGGATAAGAAGGAAGAATAGTCATTGATTCATTCTTATTGGAGCTCACCCACGGATACAATCTTGACGGAAAAGTGATTTTTTATTGTTCTACTCGTAACAACCATTTTATAGGAGTAGAGCAATGAAAGTTTAACATATGTATTTAGTGAGGAGTTATTAGATTTTCTTTTAATCGTCTTACATAACATCAGTTTTCAATCCACACCGCACATTACTCCAACAACTGAATGTTAACACTCTCATGCCATTAGATAAGCCTCATTAAATATCTTGTGGATACAATTTTTACCTTTTGAATTTACTCGTAATGTTTTTAGAATATTTTATACATTTGTTTTATGGGCTGCACTTTTTCCACTCCTCTATATCTTAGACACTCCCTATTTGAGTGTTTTGGTCATTCTATCCCTTGTTGCTAGTACAATTTCATATGATCCCTTTTCTATTAGTTGATCAACTCTTTTTTATTTTATTTCCTTTTTTCCTTCTTCTTATTTCTTTCCACACCTTCCACTCCCCTTTCTATTTTCTCTCTTGCAAGTGATTCTCTTCTTTATATGCCTCCCACTGCTGCTTCTTCTTCTTCCACAAACCCCATTGTCCTCTGCTTAAAATCTATGATGCTAATCTTGTCGTTCTCCACACTTTCATTGGCACTGGCACTGGGCTCACTACTGACCTCCATAATGAGCCCCTTTTCTTCACACCTAGGCTCTTTTTGCACCATGGAAAGTAGGGGTGTAAATGGGTCGGGTCAGGTCGGGTCTTGATGTTACCCGACCCGACCCGAAACATAAGGGTCACGCATTATGACCCGACCCGACCCGAAACACATTAGAATATCGAATGTGTTTCGGGTCGGGTCGGGTCTCCGTGTTTTCACCTTCTTCTTCTTTTTCACATTGGACCATCTAATGTGACGGAGGCTTAGTACAACCCATGGATGAGAATGCCACCTACCATTACAATCTGTTGAAATATCCTGCAGTTGCAGACAAGAAAATGAGAAACATACATATGGAACAATTCTCCTTTCATGGAAAGGTTCGATTCTCTACTCATCATTCATCATTGTCGCGGTTTACTTCACCAGTGATTGCATCTCAAGTCGCTGTCGCTGTTCTGCTTCTTTCTCTTTGGCTTCTACTTCTCTTACAAGCTTAGGCATGCTTGTTGATTGCTGATGCGCAAACACACCAAGCACACAAAATCAAAAGCCACATTGTTCCTAGCAAATGCTCATCTAGATATGAGATAACAAGATTAATCCACACTAAGCCAACCCGAGGGGGAACCAAAAAGGGGTTGTGCATGTGGTGTCATCAAAGCTTCATGGCAACAAAAATATCAGTAAAGGAACTCTAACCAAGATCAATTCAATCCAATGTCAAAAGCATGCAATATCCTGCAACAATTGAAATGGCTAGTTAAGCCATCATTGTACCATCTCTGGCTTTTTCAGTGCCAGACCAAATAGTAAAGAAGCAACAAAATTCGGACTTGACATTGACGAATGCACATTTTTATTGAAATTGGACAGAGACTATGTACAACAGCTGACATGAACTCCACATCAGTCCGGCTAATTGTAGTATTGACAGAAGGCAAATCCCATAGATATTCCTCATACTCAGTACCAGTTGCAGCCGTTAAAGAATAGCTGACATACAGAGAAATACATATTAATGAACAAGTTACAGCTGCTATTCTGCTTTCAATGCACCGGTCCCTTATTTCCAATCAAGCATGTCTAGGAGCTAGAGTACCTCTTCCTTGGAGTTTGCAAATATCTTGATAACTCAAAAATATAAAACTTTTTAGTAGGGATCTGAACCTAGTAGAAGAAAGAAAGACCCTGTTGAAGAATTTAACCATAGTACAAACAGTTAGAGTCTTCTTCAAAATAGCACCAGGCAGGGCATCGGCATCTTAATCCTTCAGGCAAACAATCTAGCAAAGCAAAAACCATCACTCCGCACATAGAATGCTAAAGAAGCAAGATATCAAATTAATAATAGCAGCACAAAACCAGCAATAGCAAGTTAGCAACAATGACAGCAAGAATTGCACAGAAAAAAAAAAAAAGAAAGAAGAACACACCAACTTCGACAACCGCAACTTCTTTTTGGTGTTCTTCTCCTTAGCACAATCTTCCCTCTCCCCGTCACCCAGAACCGCTTCGCCGAAGCCTATCCACAGAATAAGCTCAAACAAGAAAGACCCATCAACAGAGAGACCCACCAAGAACCAGAGCACCAAATGAGACACCGCAAAACCACGATATACCCCAAAGAAAGAAAGAAACACCAATTGAAGATAAGCATCCAAGAAACAAAAAAAAAGAAGCAGAGATGGCGTCTGAAGAACAAAACCTTACCAAGAACGAGAAGAGCTCCGATGCCTGCCGACGAATTTAAAGACCCTAGATCAAGCCGTCGTGTAAACGCGCGTGCGAGAAGTCGCGGCAGAATTTCTCCCGACTCCGAGGAAAAATCGAAATCGACAACTCCAGCGTTTTCCCACTAAAACAATAGGAATCGGCGGCGGCTAGGGTTTCGGTGTTGAGACGAGAGATGGAAACCTGGACGGCGACGATCGATTGATTCGGCGGTGGCTAGGGTTCCGGCGTTGAGACGAGGGGTGGCGACGGCAAGGCGGAGGCGCATCGACCGGAGGGCGGCAGCGGAATGGAATCCACGAGAAGCGCAATCGTCGGAGAAGAAGCCAAAGGGGAGGGGTTCTCGAAAACACGTCTGTTTAGTGTTTAGTGTTTGTGTTTGGTGACTTGTTTGGAATTTGGAACAAGGATGTTAACGTGTTTCGGGTCGAACAATGTTCCAAAATGTTCCAACCTAAACCCGACCCGAAACATGTATTCCGCTTGTTTCATGTTTGTTACCGAACACGACCCGAACACGAAACACGTTTTATATTTGTTTCGTGTTTGGGTCGTGTTCGGGTCGGGTCGGGTCGGGTCGGGTTGGGTTTTTTGACACCCCTAATGGAAAGTAATATTGAGAAGCATGGCTTCTCTCTTTTCCTTTATTTTTATTTTTTATACTTTTCTCTCCTTTTCTAGCACATGTGAGAGTGTAGAGAAGTTATAGATCATTAGATCTTTCTTTCTCTTCCATCGTGGTTCTAGACATACTCCATGTTTTTCCTGGAATAAAATCATCATCGGCAAGCGACAAGCTTAAGCGTTGAATTTTAGATGAAATTGCATAGAAGTAAAGCAACCTACTCATAGACAACAAAAGGAAACCTCCAACATGGAAATTAATAGGAAAAAAAAAAAAAAAGCTTTTGCCAGAAACATACATCCAATGGTGAATGATGATGACACGAATTGTTGAAGTAAGCCGTTCTTTTGGGATTGCAAATATATGGGAGATTTGTAGAAAAAGAAAAAGGAGAATGGCCTACGAGAGAGAAAATAGAGAGGAGTGAGAGGCCGGGAAAGAAAGAAGAAGGAAAGTGCTCCATGAGGAAAAGAAAAGGCAAAAACAAAATAAAAACAGTTGCCCAAATAATTGAAAAAGGGACCATAAAAATTGTACCAAAAAGTGATGGCCCCACAAGAGATAAGATGGTTAAAACGACAAAAAATGAAGTGTCTAAATTATTAGAGGAGCGGAAAAAGTGTGACCCGTCACAATTTAGTGAGAACAATAATCTAATCATACCGACATTCGGTAAAGAAGAACAGGACAAACTTGCTCGCCCATGCACATGGCAAACATGTTAAATTTTTATTTTATTTTTTGTTTCATTCTCTATTAATTTCAATTCCAATGTAAAATAATTTCCACGCAAAATCTTCACTTTTTGCACTATGATGCACCTGGATTTGAGTTGGATCCCACTTCATCCACTTTTTAAGTGCGGAGTGAAATTGTACACCTCAATATACCTTACACCCTCAACAGCCACCCCATCACCCCCATTTATGGTGGCCATCATTTCCCTTTAAATATCCCACCTGGATTGCATGTCCCATAGGAAGAAAAAGAGCAACTCTCTTACGTTCAAATTAATTAGGAGGTTGCTATGCCACAAGGGAACACAGAGTAAGCCGCCTACTTTGCCAAGCATGTGATGTACGCGGATTGGATTTTGCAGAGTCAAAAAGACACCGATGAATGAACTTTGGGTCGGATTGAGACAAAAAATCAAAGTCTGCTATATTGACTAAGCGAAGAAATAACAGGGGATTGACTGAGACAACCATGAAAGCATATAGGGCAAGTTGGATAGATAGAGATAATGACGGGAATTGAATGGTTGAATGAGACAACCGTGGAATCGTATGATAACTTTGGGTCGGACTTTGTGGACCAACCATGATAATATCATGTATCAACCTTCTTGGACCGGCAATTCCCGAAAGACCGCTAGCTAACAAGAAATGAAGATATAATCAGTTCTCATAAAACCTAAGAGTTGCTAACTCCCCGTGTCAAAACCGCAGCTGCGAAAGAAAGAGCAACTAGAGATGAGTTACCTAAGCAGATACACAGAATTGTTTCCTTGTCTTTGGCTTCTTTTCTCTGTTTCATTCAGCCCCTCTTTGTCCATAAGCACACACCATATTACCCGGTAAGTCTCTCTTCAGAAACTAGATATTTTAATCTCTCAAGAACGAACATCTGAGATGGGCTTCTTTTCCCTAGGTAACACTGGTAACCGCTAAATTGGCATTTGGTACAGAGAATTACTTCAAGAGACTCTGGTTTGGGTTGCAAATAGGAACCACCTCCACGTCTAACCCATTCTCTTCAGAGTTGAAGCTCCTTCGGGAGAGTAATTTAGTCATACTCGCTTCATCCATGCCTAATTCAACTTTGGTGTTGACACTTAAATTTTATAATTTTATTTAGAATTTAATCGTGTATAAATTTATGAATTAGTTGCTAAAAAAAGTAAATGGTAAAATAAAAAACTTTCATTAAAATGCATTGTATATATTTTCATTAAAATCCATTACGTGTAGACATTAGGAGTATTTACATAATTATCACTAATTATTAAAATTAAAAATTTAAAAATTTAAAAATATTCAAAAATTAAAAAAAAAAAGTAAAAAAGAAAAAGAAAAGTAAAGTAAATTTTATTTTATTTTATTTTTGGTAAAGGCAAGTGATGAAGTAAATTTTTTCATAAAAAGGAATAAGAAAAATCTAATGGGGCTGAGTAGAGGGCTTTCTTCATGCGTGGGCTCACCCACCTATCTCTTTTCCTTTTCTTCCTTTTGCACTTGGGCCGGCCCATCTCCTTTTATTTCAACTCGACCCGCGTGCAGGTCATCTTCCTCCGCTCATGCCAACTGCCATGTAGAAGACCGACACCGTGACACGCGACACGACACGACACGACACGCCGACACGTCATTTCTTAAAAATAGAAAATTTCGACGTGTTTCGACACGTTATATATTAAATATATTTTTATATATAAATACATAAATAATAATAATAATAATAATAATAGCCCATAATTAATTTACACGAAAAATATTAAATAATATCATTCATTATTTTAATTTGTTACAGTAATACACAAAACTTATAGGAAAAAATATTGTTTAAAGAAAAATACTGAAATGATATTTTTAAATTTATTTATTTATCATATATAGGATTTTTTATTACTTCTTTCATAGTAAAAGGCTTTTTAAAAAATAAATCAATTCTAAAAAAAACAAAACTGAAAAAAAAAAATTGACAAAAAAATTGACCCCGTGCGTGTATATGTATAGCAATTTTATTACTTCTTTTATTACTTCTTTTGTGTAATATTTATATTTTGACCCCTCAAGTATTAGAATTTTTAAAATTGACCCCATGCGTGTCGAATTGCTTGTCGGAATTCGGACTTGCGTGTCGGAGCGTGTCGGAGAGAGTTGACCACGTGTTGGATTTTTCGACACTTGTTGACCGCGTGTCGGAGCGTGTCGGGACGTGTCGGACACGTGTCGGAGTGTTGGACACGACACGAAGGCTTTCGGAGAGTGTCCGTGCTACATAGCCAACCGCGCTTCTACAAAAAGAAGGAAAAAGAAGAGAGTACGAGCAGAGAAAACAGGGCATCGCCAAGGAGCAGATGGCGGCGTGATCCGCAGGTCGATCGAGTCCGGGCAAAGGCGGGCGGTGGCGGGGGTCATGCACGCTTGCCGTTCACCCTTAAAAGAGAGGGGCTCGCTCATTTGTTCGGGGGAGAGGGTTTTAAGCAAGAGTTTTAAGCGAGTGAGAGGGAGAGAATCAAATAGTGAGAGAGCTCGAGAGGGTGGTCGACCGTCGCTAGAGTCCATTCGTCAAGCGACGTCCTTGCAGTGCTTCCCCCGAACCAGGCAGGTCTTGTGCATAGCTTTTTGATTTGTGTCGAGTTGCGTCGCCTTCCCGAGGATCTCGCTTCGGGAACATCGTGGGATGGCCAGTCATCGCTCGATCCATTACGAGTTCACCCTCCCATCGCCGCTACCGAAGCTGAGTAGGGGCCCGTTCCTGCAAACCCCGCTGCTCCACCCTATTTTGGTAGGAGAGGACGTTGAGTTTTGTTCCTCCTGTTAGTTACACGCGTACTGGGCTTCTAGGGGTTAATGTGGTTAATTTCGAATGCCTATTTGATGATTTTTTTTAAGTTTGATGCCGAGTCCGAGTACAAAAAGGGTTGATATCGTTCTTCCGTTCCACGCCGACCACATATTGGACGATATGTCTAAGCCGGCCTAGGCGCGTGCATTATCGATTCCCATGTGTTCTTGAACGCGGATAAGTACGTTTTGCATGTTATGAACCTTTTGTTGTTTACGAGTTGTCGTTTGCATCATCGGGCCATGTCTGGGCACGTCCACTGTGTTTTATTTGTCTCCCATTGGTTTCCTGGGTGTGGTGGTTGGTTGTAAGTGGTGCGCGGCTCAGAAGGGCCGGCAATGATGTCACGAAGTGATGGTGGCGGCAAGCGACGAGTTCAGCCGGTGCTTTGTTTATAGTGCTCGGCGTGAGAGAATAGGTAGGGCGTTTGGCGATGGAGGCATCGGAAGGAGGGGCCAATTTCGGGCGTGGGAAGAAACCATTGAAGAAGAAGAAGATGGGCAGAAAGAAGAAATAAAAAAAAAATGTAAAAGTGGAAAAAGACAAAAGGGAAAAGAAGACGCTCGGAGAGGAAAATTCTCGGGGAAGAAGACCAAAAGGGATGAAGTAAAGAAAAAAAGAGAATAAAGAATAAAAAAAAGGGAAAAAAGCAAAACAAAAAAAAAATAGAAAACTATAAAATGGCAAAAGTTGGCTTCGGGAAGGACTGTTGAGCAGAAGGTGTAGGGAAAAGGACGAAGAAGTGAGGAAAAGACAAAAGAAAGAAAAAAATCATTAAAAATATAAAAAATGAAAAAAAATGAAAAATTTATTCCTTTTTAATCTGACGGTGTTGAATCCGAGTTTAGGTCGGGTCAATGGGTCGGATTGGGTTTACCCGGTCCAAACCATTTTTCTAGAATATAATAATATTAAATGTTAAAAATTTCAAAAAAATTAAAAAAATTTCAAGAAAAATAAAAACAAAATCCGAAGAATAATAAATATTAAAAAATTTCCGAAAATTCAAGAGTTTTTAGAGAACATTAAAAATTTTAGAAAATATTGAAAATTCGAGTTTTTTTTAAATAATTAAAAAAATTGAAAAATTATAAAATTCACAAAAAAAAAAATGTCAGAAAATTCAGAATTTTATTTGGAAAGTTTTTAAAACAAAAATTTCAAACTATTTTCTTAAAAAATGAGAGTTTCTTAACTCTAAAGCGTGCTAACAAAAATTGAGTAAGCCCTTAGGACTCTACCTTAGGGATTCAATTGTCTTCAAAGACAATTACTCCTATTTGTATGCTCTTGGTGTTTTGATCCCTTTAGTCCAATTAAGATTGTCATTTATCTTTTCCTTAATTTTAAATATTTGCTCTCCCATGCAATTTATTTAAATGCTTTCCTTGGCTGCTAACTATTATTTTAATGATTGCGTACCTACATGATCACCTCGCATGTTAGTGAATTGGTCTAAAATTAATGCAAACCACTTGACAAAATTTCTTTTTAAAATGAACAAAATTAGGTTCCGAAATGGCACTAATTAGTTAATTAGTGTAATCAAGCCCTCGACCTTAGATTCTCTGGTTGCATAGGAAGTAAGGTACACTCTCATACCTCCCTTAATTTCTAGCCAACCCCAATAGGTTAATAACAACTCCTTATTACAAAATTCCTATGAATCCTCCAATGTCACACAAGGTATGGGTTTGGGAAAGCCCGTGCCTAATTATGGGTTGTGGGCCCGATCTTTGGGCAATACCCCTAAACCCATTTCCTCCCCCCGATGGGTAGGTCGCAACATTCGGGAGTGCTCCTTGATAGTGGAAACTTCATTTTAAGGAAGACATTTGATGTGTGTATTGCTTGGCTAGGAAAGGGGAAATGTATCTTGATTTGCTTGGATTACACGAGTGGAATCCATGGAATTGGAACACAATCCCGTGATCACTGCTAATGAGACCCGAAACCAATCAGCCTAACCGGCCAACGGCATATAACCAATTGGATAAGCTTGAATCTAGTTTGGTGGATTGGAGAAGCAATGTGCTCAAGATTAAGAGAACATAAGGCCTCACCCCCTGTTGCCAACGCGCAAGTGTTGATTGGCCCTCACAACCACCCTAATAGAGTTGGCAACCCTTGTCCTAATCTAGTCAAGGACTTGTAGGCCTTCGCCTGCTCGCGATGATGACAAGCGGCCTTGGCCTATGTTTGAGTGAGAGTCTTCCTTAGGGCTCCTGACCATATCTCGCTCGGGTTCTTTGTTTCCTTATTTTCCCTCATTTAGGCCTTTTTTGTTTCCTCATTTTAGATTTTTTTTTTTTTTTTTTTTTGGTTTATTTATGTGGCGCCCATATATCCTTAATGTATAAAAATATATATCATGTTAACATTTTTCATCACCCAAATTTGGTGGAACAAACGAAAGTTGTCAAATCACACAAATTTAATCATTTTTAAACCTTGCAAACTTTTAAAACTTTAGGATCCTATTGCATTTAAAAAGAAAAAAGAAAAAACTGATACTCACGCTCTTGATGGAGACATAGGGCGCGTTTGGTAACGTTTACGTTCAAAAAATTTCGAGAAACGAGAAATAGAAAAAAGTGTTTTCGTTCGGAACAATTTTTGACCAAAAAGATGCGTTTGGTAAACTTGTTCCAGAATAAAAAATGAATAGAAACACATTTGGTAAATTTATGTTTTTTTTTTTCTTTTAATTTTTTAATATTTTTCATTTATTTTTCATTTTTTCCTTTCTTTTTTTTTTTTCTTCTTTGGTGGCACCTCACCGAGCCACGGCGAGGCTCGCCGGCCCCCGGCGAGGCCGAGCTCGGGCTCGCCCAGACCATGGTGAGGCTCGGCCTCGCCGGGGGCCGCGACGCTCCGGCGAGGTCGCCGACCCTCGACGGCATCGCCCCCCTCGACGGCCGGCCGCCGGCCATGGCGAGGCCGGCGGCCCTGCCAAAGAGAAAAGAAGAAAAAAGAGAAGAGAGAGAAGAAGAAAGGAGAAACAAAAAATCGTTTCTTCAAAATCGTTTACGGAACAAGAAACAATTTTTTTTTTTGTTTCTCACTTCTATTCTTTTTGTATTCCTAACAAAAAATAAAAAAAAACAAACGCAACCAAACGCATTTCTGTTCCTTTTTGTCCTCGAACAAAAAAAAAAAAATCTGTTCATAAACAAATTTGAGAAATGAAAACATGCAGGGCCATAGCCACTTCTCTTGTTCATCAATAATTTAAATTTGTAGGATTGACAAAACAAAAGATTAATAAAATATCCCCAAAACATAGGACACTGAGACTTGGTATACAATGTCGACTTTCTTTTTCTCGTGTTATTTCCACTCCTTTATTGGCTCCTGCCACCCCCTATCACATTAAATGACTACATTGTCCCTTCTAGGTCCCCCTTTGATTTAAGATTATTTATTACCTTCTTCTTCTTCTTCTTCTTTGCAATTTTACTAAAGAAAACTTACCCACATCCCTTACAAATTTTGGGCGCGTTTGATAACGTTTCTGTTCAAAAATTGTTCCAGGGAACAGAAATTAAAAAAAAAAAAAAGTGTTTTTGTTCCGAGAACAGTTTTTGAACAAAAGAATGCGTTTGGTAAGTGTAAAAAAAAAGCTGTTCTTGAAATAAAATAAAAAAAGAACAGAAACACGTTTGGTAATTGCATTCAATTTATGTTCCTAGAATAGAAAAAGAACATAAATATGTTTGATCAACTGTACAAAATTTCTGTTTTAAATTTTTCAAAAAATGCTTTTTTTTAATAAAGTTTAAATTTGATATTGAATTCTCATTCTCATGAAATGCTCATTAATTTTATTTTGTTCATGGTGAGTGAAGAAATGTCATGCTCACCAAAGATTTACCACAAATTTAGGTTGCTCACGATTTTCACCGGATATTGGATCATGCAAGACCTTAAAAGTAAATTACTACGTGAAAAAGTTGTTACTTCCTAATTTCTCGACTGACACCATCATGGATGGACAATTTGAGGGTGTTTTATTGCACTATTATTTGGCATCTAACAAGCAGCTAAATTTCATGTTATGAACTCTATGAATAAATTACTGTACGTAAAGTTAAATCGCTACCTTTAAGTGAGATGTGAGAACGAAGCACGATTATTGCAGCTTAAGTAACAAACTATTGCTTACAAGTGCAATGTTTTCGTGTTACACATTCTCGGATGCATCCTTTCTTGTATAAAGAAAGGTCATTTTAGTTGGATGAGCTCAGCTTATTTAATATTAAGTCACACACTACTCATACACTTTATCTATTCCCATTCATCGTTGAATTCAAAATTCAACATAAATTAGTATCGAACGCCAAATTATTTAAAACATGTTGCGACTAATAGTGAATTGGAACTTTTTCTTCCGCAATTTCTATGATTAAATTACCTTTTTTAGCTTTAAGAAGTTCGATGAGAAAATAATAATTACTTTCCCACGAGTTAAATGAAGACCTGCCCTCCCTTTTGAGTCCTGCGCTTGTCATAGAGGTCACATTCCTCAAATTGCATTACGCATGCACGCATGCACGAACAACACGAAAATGAGAGAACTGCTCTCCTCAACCATGAATCCATCAAAGTCAATGGCCAAGGTAAAGAATTCTGCACGCTCAAGACAAATTGATTGAACAGGTGCACGAAATCATGCACATACATAACTAGATCAAACACAAAGTTTCCCAGATTCTTCTCCAACAGTAGGTAAGCCACTAGGACAGAAGGAAAAAAGGGCCTAACTCCATGGTCTATCTAAATGCCCGCATTCTGAAATTGCAAGAGCCAGAGTGATTTGAATAGAATATACAGCGCTCATCCCGCTCCCGTAAACAAATTTGTGCGACACTAGTCCATCAAAAATCCAAACAAACTAGTCAAACTAGCGTATGATCCTCAGTAAAATCAGTTCCTTCACAAAAAGCAAACCGAACATCCAACTCTGCAAGATTAGGCTCCGACCAAGCAATGACGCCGCAAGCGGCAAAAGCTAAACATCAGCATCAGCATCAGCATTAGCATGGCAGGCAAGTTATGCTATATGGAAGAAAAGAGGGGGGGGGGCAGATCCGTGGCACCGATCAGCATCATCCACTCATGCCGAAGTCTTCCGCAGAATGATACAGACCATAGGCTCCTCGTACCTCCATTTTCCCACCCAGATGCTCATTTCCTGCAAGACCGCCTAGGAACATATCAGAAATTAGCAACTCCACATGTGCTTTAGGCAAAATTGGCTTATGCTAAGGAACATTTGCAATTCAGTTACCATCATCGATGCTATTACCCAAATCTGAGATGGGAAACCCATCATAATCATTACATAGATAGCAGGGAACAGTCAAAATTCACAGTAAATATATATGAAATTAAGAATCGATGAGGCATATTTAGACTAAAAAACCAGTGAATGTTGCTGTTACGTAGAATGGAAAAGCTTGGGAGGGTCAATTGAACAGTTCTTTGCTATCGAATTGACCAAAGATTAACTTCACCAAGAACTGTTCATACCAATTTCTGAATCTCTCTGTTAGGATAATCAGCAAATGCATGGATATAAAAACACTTCTCTGCTGATATCATCGCTAAAAATCACCTAATCTGTCGTGTTTCATCTAGATAGTGTCTAAAAGCAAATCTGGAAATGATAAGACTCTAGGTTATCAAATCAAATTACACCATTATCAATCTAGATGACTCCCCTTAATAATAAGGTGTATATCTGAGTATGTACCTGGATTTGGCAGCATGGCATCATAGAAAGATAGCTGGCCTAGGTTCCTATTCCTGGATCTCAAACTGCCATCTGAATAAACCATGCTCTCCACTTTGGTCTGTGAATCAGCAAAATGAAGATTTGAGCTAATCTCAGGGCTGTGGAAGCACAAATCTTCGTTCCTTGATACAGGATTCTGCTGAGATTGAAAGATCTCAGGTTTTGTCTTCATCTCCTTTGGTGACTCAACTTCCGCTTCTGCCGAGCGAGCAGAGCAGGGATGCTCGCTTGAGTGTCGTTGCGCTGCTCTGTCAAGCGAGCAGAGCAGCGACGCTCGTCGCTCTACTGCTCTGCCTAGCGAGCAGAGCACCGACACTCGCTCGAGCGTCACTCCGCTGCTCTGCTGAGCGAGCAAAGCAGCGACGCTCGCTCGAGCGTCGCTGCGCTGCTTTGCTCGCTCGGCAAAGCAGCCACGCTCGCTCGAGCTAGCAGAGCAGCTCAAACGAGCGTCGTTGCTCTGCCGCTCAAGCGAGTTGGCAAAGCTGCTCTGCCGAGCAAGCAGAGCAGCGATGCTCGCGCAAGCTGGCAGAGCAGCTCGAGCGAGCGTCGTTGCTCTGCCACTCGAGCGAGCGTCGCTGCTTTGCCGCTCGAGCAACCAGAGCTGCTCTGCCCAGCGACCACAGCAGCTCTAGCGAGCAGTCGTCGCCCAGATATGCCGTAGATTTGGGCGAGCAACGCTCACTTGAGGCTCGAGCGAGCTGTCGCTGGAGCGAGCGTCCTGGCTGTCAGCGAAGGTGGCTCAGATTTGCGAGGGGTGGCTCTCGCCGAATCCCTCTTCGAACGGAGAAGGAGGAGCAGCAGAAACTTACCTGGATTTGGAAGCTTCAGCCGGTGAAGGAGCACCACCTGTCGGCGCTGGAGAGTCAGCCAAGTGGGGAGGCGCCAGAGAGTCAGCGGAGTGGGGAGTCGCCGGAGAGAAGGGAGAGACGCCGGAAAAGGGTGAGCACGAACGAAAGCCTTCGGGCACGAACGAACCCACCTCCAGAAGTGTTCCGGTTTTGTTCTTTTATTTTTGTTCTTTTTAGGCCTTCAAGAAGTGTTTCCAGAAGTAAGTTTTTTTGTTTCTTTTTTTGTTTCAATTTTGTTCTAGAACAAAAAAAAAAAGAACAGAAACGCAAACAAACGCGTTTCTTTTTTTTTTTTTGTTCTAAACAAAAAAACACAAAATCTGTTCTTAAACAAATCCAAGAAATAAAAACATGCACGCCCTTTTTTTCACCATAGCCACTTCTTCCATGCCCATTACATTTTAACGTTTCCTTCATGTTTGTCTTCTTTTGAACTTATTCTTCATTATTATAATGTAAGCACTAATCATATATTGGAGTAAATAATATTAGTTTTATCTGCAAATTATTTACTTTATTTCCTTAGATTATCCTCATGATTGTGAATTTTTCGATTTTGATTTTTGGTACAAATTTATGAGAATTTACATAAAAATTGAATATTGCGGTTGATGTATGCATTATACACAATTTACTCAAAGATTATCATCTTGTGCTTAAGTTTTTTTTTTTTAAATAATAGTTTCACATTAAATATAGAACTATACAACTCATTAACAAAATAATTATTTTTTTGTAAAAACCACAATAATTAATTAACTATCTAACAATTAGAATTTTTAGAAAGAAAAAAAAAAGAGGTACACCAATTTTGTTCTAAATGGAGAAAGAAAAGGAAAATACCAAAAGAAAAAAAAAGGAAAAGAAGGCAAGCATTAGTCTTAAATCAAGAGAGGGCCCATATTTAACCTTAATAAATATTGTTCAGGAGAAGCATGAGTACTTTCATCTTTAGAAATTGAAGCAGAAGAAAAAGAAGAAGAAAAGGAAAGAAATAATCTTAAATCAAGAATGAGAGATGAAAGAGATAACATAGTCAATTCAATATAAAAAGGGATGTTAGTAACCATTTAAGGGATGAAAATAATGAGAGTCTTGTTTTTTAATATATTTTTGGTCAAAGATGTTGATCACATGTTACTAAGTGGAAAAAGATAAATGATTTCTAGTGAGAATTTCCTTGAAAAGGAAATGCATGTGTCAATCGAGAACAAATATCTCTCTTCTCAAGTCGTGACATTGCTTAGGCTTTGCAAAAAGAAGAAATTATTATTTAAAAATCTAATTTTTAGTACTCATATATTCAATAGCATATTTTAATTTTTAACCGGCTGAAACTCACCAATTAGAAGGGTGATGAGAGAAGATATTGCTCTCGTAATTGCCCTTGGTTGATACTTGGAGGGACTTATTGTATAATCGACCAATAACAATATAGATATGATATTGACTTGGACTTTATTGTATAATCGACCATCCCTGTCCACAGTGTCGGAATGTGCTCAGAAGCTCCACTTTCTTGACTTTTGGGCGGCTCTGGGCCATTGCTTGACTTGGGCTTTTCTAAAGACGACTGCAACTCTTCAACTTCAATCGGATCCTTCTCTCTCTATATGCATCCCTTTTAGTATGGAGCCTCTCCACCCCATAACCAAAGCCGCACAAAAATCTTCTCTCTCCATTGCACAACTTGTCTCGACATCAGGTACCAAATGGAGCCTTTCCTATTGTTCGTTCTTCTCCTAATACGAGCTGGGATTAATTGCCATGCCCATATCAATCACCTGTGTGCCCTTTCGACATGCGGTGAGATCCGTAACTTAAGCTATCCCTTTCGATTGAAGGAAGATCCAAAAGGTTGCGGCGACTCGAGATTCGAGTTAGCGTGTGAAAATAACAGCCCCGGCCCAGTACTATCTTTGTTTGCTGTTCGATATCACGTGAAAAGGATAAACCCGCCCAGCAATTACGGGGAGGTCATCACTGGTTATATGGAAGTGGTCGACATCGGACTGCAAAAGAGCAACTGTTCCTCCCTTCCTCTCCACCAGCTAATGCCATCAAATTTCAGTGTTGAAGAACATGAACGGTACTCCATCCACTATGGAACCAGGGTGACCATTTTGTCTTGCTCAAAGCAAGTGAGACATCCTTTATATATTGACACAAAACCGTGTATAGCTATAAACGGTTCATACGCTGTCATCAATGCAATGGCCTCGGATATTGAGCATTTTTGCACCATAACCACATCAATACCTGCAGCAGAATATTTATGGGAAAAAAGAACAGAATTGTCCCGGGAGAATCGTACGATCTCCTACAACTACATCCACAATGCGATGGCCGACGGGTTTAATCTCTCCTACTGGGTATGGCCGCTGGGCAAAGCAGCTCACTTTTGCTTCTGGGGCTTCAGAGGGCAAAACCACATATCATTCGACTACTGTAAGTATGTCTTTCCATCAAAATACTTTGCCCGAATCAATATGCTAACATTTGGCTCTCGCTATAGCTCTTGTGCATCAATCGATGGGACTGTGATTGAATGGTAAGAAAATCAAAGTAATAGCTGCAAGTGACGTTTGTAAAACTCCTCACCGTCGAGATTGTGTTAGCAAAACCGAGTGAATGGAATTAGCCCTTGAGGGGATAAAGATGACATGCAAATAACTAGTTCATCATGAAATACAATCATCGTTCTCCAAGAGAAAATGATGATAACAATCATGTCGTGTTGTGTTTTATTCCTATTCTAACAATGATGAGCGAATATAGCAAGTACTGAAATTAAGTTTGTGTTAAGTTCACATTGAACATCTCAAATCTTAAAAAACATTAAAAAAAAAATTTTACTTAGTTCCTTTTAGGAGTTTTTATATTAGCTCAAAGTACCTCATCTATTCAACTGCTGACTTTTCTTTTATATAGAGAGTTTCACAAATTGGGAAATAAAACACTAAGAAATTATTGTCTGGAGCTGGGATTCTTTTTTTTTTTTTTTTTTTTTGGTCAATCTTACTTTATTTCTACTCTACACTCACTCTCAAACTTTTGCCCTGCCTCTTGTAGGGCGTGGGAGTCGAAACCCACTCCTAAAACTTACGCGTCCCCATCCCATCCCCCCTGAGAAGGTGGAGATTTGAACCCCTCACCTCTCCCTTCCATGTTGGAAGGATGGCCACTGGGGCGAATCCCATCTGGAGCTGGGATTCTACCGTGTCAAAATGCGAGTCTGCTTTTCGCCCGGGCTCCACCGCATCGAACCCTCTCACACCCACACCTTCCCCCTCTATCGCCTCTCTCTCTCTTCACTCTCTTTTTTTTTTCCCCTTTATTTCTTTTTCTTCTTCCCTCTACTCATGGTGGGAAGCCTCACCCTCAAGATCCCCATTGCCGCCAAGCCCACCTGCTTCGCCATCCACCCTTCCTCCTCCCCCTGCTTCTGCAAGATCAAGCTCAAGAGCTTCCCCCTCTGGACCACCCTCCTCCTCTACCTCCCGCCCGACGCCGCCCAACCCCCCACCCTGACAGCCTCACCTCCCTTCCAAAGGGAAGGGCGGGCGGCAGCACCATGTTCCACCTTAGCAAGTACGATCTCAATAGGCTCACTGGGAAATCCATCTTCTTCGGTAAGGTCTGCCTAAAGGTCTCCGTCTACATGGGCCGGTGTGGGGCAACTTCTGGGGTGAGCTTTGGGAGGTTGCTCGGGAACGTCTAGGTGCCTCCGGACCTCATCAGGGCCGAGTCCAAGGCCTACGTGTTCCACAGCAAAGTGAAAGGGAAGACTAGAGGGAATAAGAAGAAGAAATAAAGGAAAAAAGAAGAGAGGGAAGAGAGAGGCAACAGAGCGGAGAGGTGTGGGTGTTAGAGGTTCTGACCCGACAAGGCCCGGGCGACACGTGTCGCCAGTGAGTGGACTTGTAGTTTGACACGGTGGAATCCCGGCTCCAGCCATTATTTTCTCATAAAACACCCACCAAAAGTGAGTGCTGTCCTTCCTCGCGGAGGCTTGAGTATGTTAATCCTACCTTAGAAATTTATTAAATATAGGCACAACATATACGTAGTTATTCACATTGACACAGCAGACTTATTGAATATATTCAACTATTAATTTTTGTAAATGTCACGTCAGTTACTTATCACTTATTACCCTCAATTAATCTCTGTTTCAATTATTATTAATTTGTACCTAATTTTTAGTTAATCAGAATGCTCATACTGATTATATATCTTAATTGATATCTTGCTTTTTGTAGACAATTCTTCTTGGGGTAGGGCGCTAAATGATGCAATGAATATAGTTCCTTATGCCGGCTTTGCCCTCGGTATGGATGGTTTTTTTTCCCTTACATCTACGAAACACTCACGCATTATAGGTGAAGAGAACACTCTTTGCATGTGCTTTATAACAAATATACCAAATATACCAGGCTATGATTTACCTTGATTTTAAAGGCAAGTTTCTACGCAGCTCACTTCCTGACAGCGAAATTCATATTCGGAGCTCCATGTGTGTTGATACTCCTAGTCAATAAGTGGATGAGACGGCACCAAGCAATGGACACAAACATCGAAGAATTTCTACGAGCTCACAATAACTTTTTGCCTATAAAGTACTCTTATTCAGATATCAAGAAGATCACAAAAAATTTCAAACACGAGTTAGGTGAAGGGGGATATGGTTCAGTATATAGAGGAATGCTTAGGAGTGGCAATGAAGTTGCAGTTAAGATTTTGAATAAACCAAAATCTAACAGTCAAGATTTTATCAACGAAGTGGCCACAATTGGAAGGATCCACCACGTTAATGTGGTGCGACTTGTTGGTTTTTGCTTTCATTACTCCAAACCAGCTCTCGTCTATGATTTCATGCCAAATGGATCTTTGGATAAGCACATTTTTTTTTTAAGGCTGGTGATAATTCTCTTGATTATGAGAAAATGTATGAGATCTCTCTTGGCATAGCTAGAGGGATAGAGTACCTACATCATGGATGTGATATGCAAATTCTACATTTTGATATCATTGACTGCAGCAAGAGGAACCTTGGGATATATGGCGCCTGAGTTATTTTATAGGGACATTGGTGGTGTTTCTCATAAAGCCGATGTTTATAGTTTTGGAATGATGTTGATGGAAATGGCTGGTAGAAGGAGAAATGTAAATGCAAATGCAGAGAATTCAAGTCAAATTTATTTTCCTTTGTGGGTTTATGATCAGCTTGGCAAAGAAAAAGATGATGAAATCATAGATGAGACAAAAGAGGAAAGAGAAACAACGAGGAAGATGATAATTGTTGCTCTTTGGTGTATACAATTGAGCCCTAATGATCGACCGTCGATGAGCCGAATCCTTGATATGCTAGAAGGAGAGATTGATGAACTACAACTTCCCCGAAACCACTTTTGTATCCGATAGAAACGCCAGTTGATGATGTGGAGACTGATATTGAACCTGAATCTTCTTCAAATTTTGCCACAATTTCTAGTAGTTATTGGCATGAGCACAATAACGAGAGTGCCAAGTCTTGCTTTGTGTGATGTTTACCCTCTTGTAGAAATTGAATTCAAAATAAAAGTAGTGCTATCACTTGTAATAGATTCTAATGGTATAATCCTCGAAGCTATTTATGGGTACCCACCTTTTTCAAATGTGTTTATCTATTATTTATTTGGATGAGTTAATTTTTAAGAAACTTGTCCTTTTAAGCCTCAGTGTCGATCCGTCCACCGTGGTCCTAAAAGCTCGCACTTAAAATAATTGAGAATACATGGCAAACATGTCTCAATATAGAGTTACAAGTGCTAAAGATGGAGGAATGCCCCGGGAGAAAAATCAACTTAAACATGGAAGTGAAGACAACCATGGAATCTTAGAGGCCAAGTTGGAATTAGCCCAAAGGTAAGGATCATGATAAGGGATTTGAATGGGAAAAATATGTAGCCATAAGTTATACTATTTATACTAAAACTAGTTGACAATATTAGTGTTTAAGTTATTAAGATGCTTATTGAGAGAAAATAAATGATGAGTAAAACACGAGGTTAGACAAGATTAAGAGTGAATAGTTGATACAAGAGATAAATAACTTTTAGACTCCAAAAATAAATCAGGGACGCGATATTGAGAACAGATAGAGATACTTAGGTTGGAAACTAGTTCTAGAGAAAATGACCGGTTTAACTTTCAATGTTGAATTGTCAGTTCACTTAATGACGCAATATTGGATTATCATCAATGTCACTGTTTGGATCCAAATTAGGGCAAGGTAGTTCATTTTTCTGGTACTAGAGCTTATTCCTAAAGATAATCAATTTGCCAAAAAAGTCAAATTTAGAAGTCGCAGATGACTTTCGTTCCTAACTAGTGTCCAGTAATCCACCACTTGTTATCTTAGCTTTAATGCGTGTACTACAGACCCTGCATAATTTACACTGATGGAACCATTGGGATGGTCCGCACAAGTGACTTTTCTTAACATGACTTTGTGTTAATTGGTTTACTTGGTCATTTCAATGAAAGACTTTGTCTTGTCACTTTCAACTCAACCTTGTTGGACGGGCAATTCCTCGAACACCGCTGGCTAACGAGAAGTCAAGATTTATCGATTCATATAAAGCCTTAGAGTTGGTAACTCCGCCGTGTCAAAACCGTAGTTGCGAAGGAAAAAGTAGCAAGGAGTGGGTTGCATATATGTTTTTGTTGTGAAATAAATGGAAACCGACAAATTTTGTAATTCAAAAAAAGAAAAAAGAAAAAACTACTAGAGAAGTCAATAAGGAATGTTACAGCACACACTAAATTTACATGATTCGATGTAAGTGATAATACTTACTCCACATAAAGAATCAATAGTGGAGAATCCACCAATCACTAAGAAATTTATAGAATTATAATCGTTCACATGTTCAAGTGTTTCCGTTAAAATAAATCGCAGATAAAATATCTTGGGACTCCAAAACACTTTTGAAATTATTGGCGGACGTAATTCAATGAATGTCTCGGCCACTTGAAGAAGTCGCGACACACTAGCTGATCAACTACGGCACTCAATTCAGAGGGTGAACTTCCCCAAAACCAATTTTGTATTCGATAGATAGAGATGTCAGTTAATGATGTGGGGACACAGATAGAATTCAAAACATTTTCATATCTTTGAAGTGTTCCAACAAGTTTTGGTAATTCCCTGTCCTAGCACAATAATTAAATTGCGGGATCTTGTTTAGCGTGACGTTTTTCCTTCTTGTAGAAATTGAATGCAAAATAAAAGTACTAAAATCACTTTCACTTGATTTGAATTTAGTGGTATAACCATCCTGACTATCCATTGGTACCCACTTTTTCCAAATGTGTGTGTGTGTGTGTGTGTTTTTTTTTTTTTTCCGATGAGATTTTCTTTAAGAAAGTTTTGCTCCTCCTGGTGTCAATGTCAATTTTCCTCCACCTTCTTCTTAAAAGGCTGCAATTCAAAGAATTGACAAATGCTCAAAAAAATCAAGATGAAGGAATGCGCCCACAGAAAATAAAATTGAAGCGTGGAAGTGAAGACTGAAGACTACTGACCCGTGGCTAATGCTCGGAAGATGCGCATATTGATACGGGGGAAGAACGAAACAAACGCATGACTCCCATTCAACTTGTTGGAATAATTAAATAATAAACAGTACATTCCTCTAACAGTTTAAACTTTTAGAACAGTTAGCTATCATCCCACCAAATTTCACATAATGTCATAGTTATCCTCAGTTCAAATCTTTTCAAAACCTATTTGCATTCTCAATTAAATATGTCTACGCTTAGTACTAGGCAAAAAAAAAAAAGAAAAAGATATAGACTTAGCGTAAGGGGAAGTATTGGAATAATTAAATAATAAATTATGCATTCATCTAATAGCTTAAACTTTTAAAATAGTTGGTTATGATTTCACCAAATCTCACACAATTGTTCCTAAGTTTCATCCTTCTATTTCCTTCACATTTCTTCTATATTCAAACTTATGTATTTTCTTCTCGTGTAATTTCAATTTCAATGTACTTTAATTTCCTCGCAATGTATTAACTTTATGGACTTGGATTTTACATGGATTTCCACTCCGTCAAATCCCCTCTTCATCATGCATTGTGCGGGCGAGGTGTGCAGCTGCGGATCACTCTTCATAATCTGTAGTTTGGAATGTCTCGGCATATATTGATTTTTCGTCAAATGGTATCATATTTGTAAGATCTCGATCATTCATATGTAAAGTTCTTGGTTAAGGCAAGTTCTTCACAATACCGTTTGCATCGAGCAATGAGTCTATCTCCTCACTCATAAAAAGGTTTAACCAGCACAAGACCCGCATAGACAAACTCAAATCGGCACATCTTTCACTTTGATCTTAAGGACAAGATAAAAAGGTGATCTTGAGTAATTGAATCATCCTATCCACTTCCTCAATTTGCGCGTAATATCAGAGCATAAAATATGGATTTTACAATAGCAAAAGCTAAATCCTCATTATTTTCCCCTCCGCATGAGTTTCCGTATGAAGCAAACATTTCGCCAAACACTGATGTTGATAAGGAACGCAATATCATATTTTTGCACGGTCGTTTCAATTCCTTTACATGCTCTTTAAAGCAAGTAAAAACGGACAAAACAGAAAGGTCATTCCTTGTACCAGGTCGAAAACTGAAGGCTTTCAATGACTCTAAACGAGTCTCGATTTGGAGAACTTAAAATGGAATGAAATTGCTGCCGAAAGCTAACTCGGGCATGTCTTGATTCTGTAAATGGCAACCTGTGTGCGTTCTAGGAGATGTACTGATTGATACATAGATTAGCATCCAATTACTTGCTTTTATCAGATTTGATGCAGCATTTGTTGAATAACTGATGGGAAAAAGAACAAATCCATTGCGATGATGCAAGTATGGTGAAAATTAATGTGCCCGAGCCAAACCTTTGCAGGAAGAGATTCCCCAGTAGAAACTCCAAACCAAGTAAGAGCAAGGAGGAAGAATATCTAGCTAAACAGCGTTAAACATCATGAACAGCTTCAGAGAAAGTAAAGACGGGGTTCGAATCCAAGTGGCACAAACTTCGAGCCACTAGAGTCGATGTTTGAAAAGGACTACATTAAAGAGGAGACATCTTTAATTGAGGTTCTTCAAGTTCATTTTATCGTTATGTTCATTCCTTTAAATCGATGGGTACTTTTTCACATTTACTTTTACAAACTAGGCCAACTAGTGTGGTTAGAAAGGATTTTAAATTCTCGATATCATAGTTGTCCCCAACTGTTTCAACGCGAAAAGAGTTAAAAGCGTAGGCAGATGATAAATCACTCATGGTCAAGACGATGAGTAAGCAAAAGGCTTGCTCAATCCACCCATGCCCGCCATGCCCGAAATGTAAAGGAGTAAGCTTGGACGGCACACACCCTTCATGAGAAAGTCTAACTCATCCAACTTTAACTAGTCTGCCAAATGTAAACCTTTTGCTATGAGCGGCTTGGGCAACTCGGTCCGACCCGGCTTGGCCTATCTGGTATTCATTTTTACCTGCCGGAAAATGTTGAGTCTGTCACAAACATTCTATCCCTATCTTGTCATTATAAGAGGATTTAAATATTTTTTCTTGCCCCTTCTTCTAAGGGGAAGACAGCAAAAGGCGGAACAACACTTGTGCGCAAGAAAGCCCGAGCCCAAGTTTCTACTTAGGCTAGCTTTTTATTGGCAAATTTGTTCACTAGAGATAACCATTTCACTCTGGGTCTTTTCCTGATGAAAAAGTCATTCCTTTTGTTTCGTTCAAAATTGATAAAAATAGCTAGTCCTCGATGGAGTTCCGGTGATACGGAGTTTATGCAACCAATAAAACTCCTGGGGAGTTATACATTTGTATATTGATAAGACTAGTCACTATTATTTGAAGTTCGAATGCACCATTGAGAGAGATGAACCCACGTATGAGAGGCGCGAGCAGCGGGTTGCACGGTACAGGCGTATGTACAAGGATGCAGCCAAGAGGCCGAGACGGTACCTGATGTTCAAGGAAAATATTAGACGTATTGAGTCGTTTAATCTAGCGAGCAAGAAGCCTTACAAGCTCGGTGTCAATCAGTTTGCCTATCTCACCAACACGAGCTCAGGGCCTCGAGGAACGGGTTCAAGGAGCATATGTCTACCACGGAGGCAAAGTCCTCCAGGGACGAGAACGTCTCCGCGGTGCTCACTTCCATCGGTTGGACGAAAAAGGTAGTCGCGCCCATTAAGAACCAAGAGGAATGTGGTAAGCAAGCAATTAATTACCTACTGAATTGATTTTTGTTGGTTAATAATGATGACGAGATAAAGAACTACTAATTTCGGTTGAATCTAACATAGCTATTGATTCTTCCAAAACTAACATGAAAATTATGGTATGAATGCATATTGAAATTGATCCCCTACCATGCAGGAAGTTGCTGGGCGTTCTCGGCTGTGGTGGCTGTGGAAGGAATCATGGAAATTACGGCGGGCAAGCTAATTGCTCTCTCGGAGTAAGAACTTTGTGGATTGCGACATCCACGGCGAGGACAAAGGTTGCCAAGGCGGTTGGATGGATAGCGCCTACCTATTCATCAAGAAGCATGGCTTCGCCAGCGAGGCTCAGTATCCCTACACGGGCACTGACGGCAAATACAACACGAAAGAGGAAGCCAAACGGTCCGCGACAATCAAGGGCTATGAAAACGTCCCCGCCAATAGCGAGGAGGCATTGTTGAAGGCCGTCGCCAATCAGCCGGTCTTCATGGCCATCGATGCCGGAGGTTTCGAGTTTCAAATCTATTCCAGTGGAGTCTTCACGGGAGCTTGTGGGACCGATTTGAACCGTTGGGTTGCCATGGTCGGATATGAGACGAGCAAGGACGGCACCAAATATGGGCTTGTCAACAACTCGTGGGGCGCATATTGGGGCGAGGAAGGCTACATTAGGATGCAGAGGGGCGTCGATGTCAAGGAAGGCCTTGGCAGCATAGCAATTAGGGCCTCTTATCCATCAGGAAAATTACCAAAAATAAGTTAAACCTATTGCAATTGTATCAATTTAGTCCTAAAGTCTTTTTTTTTTCTTTTGGCAATTGAGTCTTAAACATTTTACAATTGTGCCAATTCAGTTCATCCAACTAAAGTTAGCCGATCAATGCTTAGGTGAATAATTTTTTAATAATATTTTATTTTATTTGAATTTTTTTCATCCTTCATCCTCTCTATCCAGTGTGGTTGGTCATCAAACTAAGTGGCAAGGTTGCAACCTTGCCACTTAGTGGCAAAGGGAAGCTCGCCCTTGCCCAATCTAGTGAGGGCTCGCCTTGCCATCATTGGGCAAGGTCAACCTCACCCTCGCCAAATCTAATGGGGGCTCACCTCACCAGTGGCTAGGCGAGCCCACTCTTGTCCAACAATGACGAGGTGAACCTCGCCACTAGCCGGCAATCAGCCCTTGCCTCTGACTAGTCACCTCAGTCCAACGACCAAACAAAGGAAGGAGGAAAAAAAATTCAAAATAATAAAAAAAATTAGAAAAAAAAATTATTAAAAAATTGTCCATGTTAGCACCAATTAGCCAAATTTGGCTGGATGGACTGAACTGGCACAATTACAATAGATTTATAACTTTTTTGGTAATTTCCCCCTATTCGTCTACATAAGTCTAAATAAACTATACAATGTGTCTCGATTAAATTGTGAGTATGTCACGTGTTGTGAAGTCCATAGTCCTGGAATTTCCATTTTGAATTGAACATTTTATGTTCTACTCGTTCAAGAATTTGGGACCACATTCCGCGATTCTATTATATGCCAAAATGGAATTTATGTAGCATGCTTAATGCTAAGAAAACTATTTCGTCAACTTGATCACCAATCGCTTGCTTCCGCAACATAGAATGGTCAAAAATTTAAATGCAAGACTAATGTTAAGTCTCGCAAACTTGTGCATCAGGAGTATTAAATATTTGTATTTTACTCACGGGTCTCATTCTATTGCGAGATTAGTCTGACATCGAACTCGGAGCTTTTAGAGGAAATAAACAAGCTCAGTACTTTGCCAGTAATGTAGATATCCTTTTCTTCTCCACAAATTATGAAAATCATAATTATCGACAGACTGTCAAAAAAATCAACAAATTCATTTAAGATTTACTTGTATATGAATTTCACGGAATGATTACCCAAAAAGTGATAGACATATTATATAGATAATAATTCAATTCTAACCATTTTAATTTGATCAACTTAATCATAAACCTTACAATGATTTGTTAATGTAGGCCTTGGAGCCAATTTTGGCTGACAACTGCTAAAGTGGATACCAGTTGTTGTACGTGAAATAGCCAATGCTAACATAGACAATTATTACAACTTTTTTATATTTCTAAATTTTTAAATATTTTTTGAATTTTTCTTTTACTTATCTTTCTTGTTTTCCTTTACTTTCCTTATTCCTCCGCCGATCACCGACGATCAGCCTTAGGCGAAGGCCGGCAAGGTCAACCCTCATCAATTGCGGTGAGACTTGGCCCCCACCTATGGTCAGATAATTTGAAAAAAGTGTCGACATCATTGTTGATCGTCTTCCCCATCAATGATCGCAGTCAAAATTGGCTAGAATGATTACTTTGGCAAATTATCAAAAGTTTAAAATTATATTAGTCAAATTAAAGATTTAGGAATGAATCAGCATCTGTACAATAGATTAGGACTTTTTAAATAAAACTCCTAAATTTCGGTTGACAAAATAAAAGTCTTGAAATCTCAATGAAGGTTATCAAAATTAAATCAAAGTCTACCATCTTTTTCAAGCATTTAGAACAAGCAAACTGGGCACATCCAACCGAATATTTTGCTCTATCATGCTGCAACCAAAGCACAAAGTCCAATTTATCAGTCCAGCGAAACAGAAAGGAGGAACTTCAATGAATTTAATGAGCCGGTCCATCTCAAATCACTCTCTCCGGCACGTAGATGATTACTGCTTCTGTTAATCTGGAAAGGATTCATTGATTTTTTTATGAACAGCTTGGATTATCCAGATAGTCGAAGAATCCACAACCAAGTTCATCGCGCGCTCCGAAACTTCAGGACTATAATTTGAGGGCTAATCTCAGTAGTCTGTGTGCGCACTCATCCATTGATCACTTTTAACTTTTCATTGCTCTTTAAACATTTGCATCTGCTGGTGAAGTCATGGGATCCTTCAGAAACCAATATTGCCTTCTACTGATATTGATCTTCCTTTTGGGAGCTTGGGCTTGCCAAGCCGTTGGTCGGACCCTCCAGCAAGACGATCTCATGTTCAACTTGCACGAGCAGTGGATGGGGCGTTACGGGCATGTCTACAAGGACATGGACGAGAGGGAAAGCCGCTTCAAGATATTTGTTGGGAATAACGGATCTCCGAAAACCGAATTCGACACTAAATCGAACCCCTAAATCAATGCGGAAGCGAAGCCCGGGAAAATCACGTATCACCGATCTTAAAGCACACCACGGATTCGAGCGTACCTTGTTAGCCACAGATTAGACACCAATGCTGAAGAAGAGGAAGAAATTCTGATCCGATGATGTCAATTGAAGGGAAGACAGTGCCGTTTGCCTTACTGTTCTTTTTGTCTTTTTGGAGAGAGAGAAAGCGCGCGGGAGAAAAAGCATACGTACATCTGTTTTTTCCAACGGGTGTCATCTCCCTCTCTCTACTCCCTTTTATACCTTCCCCCATCCACGGGCCCTATTCCCGTGGGCCGGGCTTTTTGGGCCCAGCATGGGTGGACGGGCCTTAAGCCCATCTCATAAATCCATCAATATTCAAGGCCAACGTGCAACGAATCGAGTCGTTCAATTGGGAAAGAGGCAAACCTTACAAGCTCGGCGTCAATCGGTTTGCCGACCTCACAAATGAAGAATTCAAGGCAAGGAACCGATTCAAGTCGAACATGTGCTCCACTATGGCCGCATCTTTCAAGTACGGAACCGCGGTGCCTTCGAGCATGGATTGGAGAAAGGAGCTGTGACGCCTGTTAAGAACCAAGGCCAATGTGGTAAATTGATGGAATCTAGTTCATGAATGAGCATTATTTGCCTTCGCAAATATTCGACATTCTTTGACGCATTATGTTGTTAAAATCCCTGATCTTCTTGTAGTTTCTTCTCCAAGAATGGTGTTGTTCTGATTTGATTGTCCTGTTTCCATTGCAAAAATGTAGGATGCTGTTGGGCTTTTTCAGCCGCGGCGGCTGTGGAAGGAATCGGTGAAATATCCACGGATAAGTTGATTTCTCTCTCCGAGCAAGAGTTGGTCGACTGCGACGTCGGTGGCCAGGACGAAGGATGTGAAGGTGGCTAGATGGATAGCGCGCTCCAGTTCGTCGAGAAACACGGCCTCACAACCGAGACAAACTATCTCTACGTGGGCACGGACGGTAAATGCAATGTCAAATCCGAATCGAACTGCGTTGTGATCATAAAGGGCTACGAAGACGTTCCTGCCAACAGCGAGGACGCATTGCTAAAGGCAGTCGCCAATCAGCCGGTTTCCGCGGCCATCGATGCCGGAGGATTTGAGTTCCAATTCTACTCCAGCAGCGTGCTCACCGGAGCTTGCGGGACCGACTTGGACCATGGAGTTACCGCGGTCGGATATGGGACTAGCGATGACGGCACCAAATTTTGGCTGGTGAAGAACCCGCGGGGCGAGGAAGGATACATAAGGATGGAAAGATGTCAGCGCTAAGGAAGGCCTCTTACCCTACTGCATAAGTATGAATGAAGTCTCTACATGACGTACAGATTTTCTACCTTGTGTGTTTACTGCATTGGTGTCATCTCGGCAAGTAATTTGAGTTCGTGTAAATATTGTGTGATTAGAATGTGACATTGAAATTTCTTATTTCGTATCTCTACTTGTTCAAGAAATGTGGAACTAAATTGAACTCGGCACCACTAAGTATATGCTTAATGCCCTTTTCATTTTGATATCACGAGGTGTCTAAGCGTTTCACCCATTGATAATTTATTTAAGCAAGCTCTCGATTTAGAGACTCTCTCTTGTGATTAAACTTCCGCTTATCAATTTCATGAGATCCCCTTCACGCAATACTCAAACACAGAACAAGTTCACCGTCATTACATCCGAGATCTTCTTCCCACAATTTAACGTCTCTCTCTCTCTCTCTCTTCAAACTATGTAGAATTTCTACAGTTCTTCTTTCAATTGTGATCAAGGTTTTTTTTTTTTTTTTGTGAAAGGTAATTATATTAAGCTGAAACCAATAATTAATCAAAAACAGCACCAAAACAAACACTCATAACGAACAGAGACATAATGAGTGGAAGAGTGCCGAGAGAACAAAGAAGGGAAGCCAACAAGGCACAATACGCGGTTAAGCCACACAACTACAGCCACAACCAAAAGGGACAAAAAACAAAAGAAGGCGACCAACCGGCCAAACAAAGGCAACCACAGCCAAAACCAAACAAAACGTCATCGCCCAAATGGAAAGAACAAGACAACCGGCAGGAATCAAGGCCAGCACCGAAACAAATAGCAGCAGCCATTCTGCACCACCACTCCAACCTGGAAATATTATGGATGCGCTGGAGTAGAAGAGAAGATGCAGGGGTCTATCCCTGGCTACGTTGAAGTCAAGATGAATAATTGACATAATTAGCAGCACCTCTCGCTCTATTGAACGGCTAAAAGGAGTCGTTGAAATCGGAAAAGAGCAGCATTAGGGACTATTAGCTTCCCGTCCTGAATCATCTTTTCTACCTACAGATTAAGCCATCGCGGACGTTAGATTTCGAGGACAATCGGCAAGCCATCCATTTCAGGTCGTGGCTGGGTTGTCTGCTTTCGGCAGCGAGCGAAGAGCAACCTCCGTGAAATCGCTCGTCGCGGATGCCGGATGGTACTTATCGACAGTTTTTCCAGATTTAGAGACTGGTTTAGCCATCCCTCTTTTGAGTATAAGTTTAGGATGTTATCATTTCCTTTTGTCTATATTACTCTAACTCTCAACTTACTCTCAGACTTCTGTCCTCCATCTTTACATAGCATGAGAGTCAAACCCCACGCCTGAACTAAACGTCATCTTCGCCAATACCTAAAAAGGTGGGAAATCAAACTCTTGAGTTCACTTTTACTAATTCAATCCTAAAACTTTTAATTTTGCCAATTCAGTCTTGAACATTTTCAGATTTTATTAATCGAGTCTATCTAACTAATTTTGACCAGAAATTACTAACATAAATGCCAACCGTGCCACTAATGTAGGACAACCGACGTTTTTGTCAGCAATTTTCAACTAAAATTGTTTAAAAAAATTATATTGGCCAATCATTAAAAAGTTTTAAGCTAAATTAGTCAAATTAAAAAGTTTAAGATTGAAATGGCATCCATACAATAAACTTACGACTCTTCCGGTAATTATCCCATTAACTTTGTATGCCGCAAAAATCCTTTCAACCTACAGATCGATTATAGACGCACAAAGGGCTATATATAGGCACATGTGGAAATTCCACAATTTTTTTTACCTCGACAGTAAATTAGAAATAATTTCATTATATTTTTTTGGGACTAAGTAGAGGTGGAGAAGCAAGACACTCAAGCAGCCTCATCCTCCATTCCGCCGTTTTAAATACTCACATGCACGCCCATGCAACTCCAGCGCGAAAGGTCATCGTCTGTAGTTTTGTACTGATCAGATTTGACGTCATGCTACGAGTTTGGCCAAGAACGAGCGATAAGAACACGTTACGACTGAAGCAGATAGTCCTATATGTCAGCCCACAAACAGAAGCTTTGAGCTTTCCGTGACATGAATCTCACGAGCCGAGTCCATCGCAGAACATTCCCTCCGGCACGTAAATGGAAACGAATTCAAATATAATCTGATGTGCCCATCAGGACGGATTATCAGTCAAGTTGATGAATCCACCGCTATTCTTCGTACGGGTCCAAGACATGAGGACTATAAATCTGAGGTGCGAATCTAGGACTGTGTGCTCACAAACTTTTCTCCCTTAGCTCTTCTCCATCTCTTACTCCCAACATTCCTTGGGAAGCCATGGCATCGTTGAGAAACCGATGCTGCATCCTAGTGACTCTGATCTTCCTTTTGGGAGCTTGGACTTGCCAAGCCGCGGGTCGCACCCTCCAGCAAGACGATCCCATGTACGAGATGCACGAGCAATGGATGGCCCGTTACGGGCGTGTGTGCACGGACATGGACGAGAGGCAAAGCCGTTTCCAGATATTCAAGGCAAACACACGACTGATTGAGTCGTTTAATCGGGGAAGTGGCAAGCCTTACAAGCTAAGCGTCAATCAGTTTGCCGACCTCACGAATGAAGAATTCAAGGCGAGGAACCGATTCAAGTCACACGTGTGCTCCGCCGAGGCCGCGTCTTTCAAGTACGGAAATGGCACCGCGGTGCCTTCCAGCATGGATTGGAGAAAGAAAGGAGCCGTGACCCCTGTTAAGAACCAAGGCCAATGTGGTAAACTGATCGAATCTATTGATGCTATTTGACCATTTGTTGAGTCAATATGTAGTCAAACTGCCTATGATTCTTATGGCAGCTCCAACAAATTCATCTTTTAACTCGATTTTCCATTCATATGTAGGATGTTGTTGGGCTTTTTCAGCCGTGGCAGCGGTGGAAGGAGTCCATGAAATAACCACAGGTAAGTTGATTTCCCTTTCCGAGCAAGAATTGGTCGACTGCGACGTCCGCAGCTAGGACCAAGGATGCGAAGGCGGTTGGATGGATAGCGCGTTCCAATTCGTCGAGAAGCACGGCCTCACTACTGAGATGAATTACCCCTACACAGGCACGGACGGTAAGTGCAATGCAAAACGGGAATCCAACCGTGCCGTGACCATAAAGGGATACGAAGACGTTCCTGCCAATAGCGAGGAGGCGTTGCTGAAAGCTGTCGCTAACCAGCCGGTTTCTGTGGCCATCGATGCCGGAGGATTTGAGTTCCAATTCTACTCCAGCGGCGTGTTCACCGGAGCCTGTGGGACAGATTTGGACCATGGTGTCACCGCCGTCGGGTACGGGACCAGCGACAACAGTACCAAGTATTGGTTGGTGAAGAACTCGTGGGGCGCGGAATGGGGGGAGGAAGGGTACATAAGGATGCAGAGAGATGTTACCGCCAAGGAAGGCCTCTGCGGCATAGCAATGAAGGCATCTTATCCTACTGCATGAGTCTGAATTCACGACACTGGAGATGAGCTCGTGTGATGTAAAGACTCGAGATTTCCCGCTTTCTATGTTTATTGCGTACAGCGTCTGGCTGCTTCTAAGTTTCACCTGTATGTGTGATTTGAAGGTAAAAATACTATGAAATTTCCTATTTGAAAATCTCTAATTATTTGAGAATTCTGAAACCAAATCCAACTAAGCTCCTGAGCTTAGTATTCACTCCGAATCGTACTTGGGTGTGTGTCAATGTCTGTGCAGAATTGGGAAAATTGTCAAAACAATCCTAAACTTATTATGATTTTTTCAATTCAGTCCTAAACCTTTTTTGGAAACTAATTTAGTCCTAAATGTACAATTGTGCCAATTCAGGCTATTTGACCAATTTTGACTGATCGACGCTAGCTAACCGATTGATGTTAACATGGACAATATTTTAATAATATTTTATTTTTTCAATTTTTTAATTTTTTTCTTTTTACATTTTCATTTTCTCTCTCTCTCTTTTTCCTCCTTACTCCTTCCTCTGGCCAACAATGACAACTATTGGCAAGGCGTCGCCAATGGTGAGGCTCACCCTCGCCAGGCTACTAGCGAGGGTGAGCCTCACCTAATGATGATGAGGCCACCCTCGCCATGACTGGGTAAAGTCGCGATCTGCCCATGGCTAGCAAGGCTCACCTCGCCGAGGCTATGACCTTTCATAGCCTGCGGCGAGGTGAGCCTTGCTAGCTTAGCATGCAGCCTAGGCAAGGTCACTTAGCCACAACCGAGCTTCCCCAAGGACTCCCTGGCC
Source organism: Eucalyptus grandis (assembly GCF_016545825.1). Lineage (NCBI taxonomy): Eukaryota > Viridiplantae > Streptophyta > Magnoliopsida > Myrtales > Myrtaceae > Eucalyptus > Eucalyptus grandis. Next base: position 13,974,405 of record NC_052622.1, on the reverse strand, counting down.
CTGCCTTGGGCTGGTCACCAACATGGCTAGAGGAAGGAGGAGAAAGTTAAGAAAATCATAACAAGAAAAAAATGAATAAATGAATAAAAATTTGAAAAAATTAAAATATTATTAAAATATTGTCAATATCGTATCAACCGAATGATCGGTATCCATGTCAACACTAGCCAACCAAAATTGGCCAAATGGAATGAATCGACACAATTACAAAAGTTTTAGGATTGAATTGGAAAAAAGAAAGTTTATGACTGACTTGAAAAATGATAAAAGTTTGGGACTTTTTTGGTAATTTCTTATGCAGAATTCCATCGTCCCCTACCCCAAAATACCAATGTTTTTCCGTACTAATTATATTTCAATAAGTGTTGGTAAATATAAAAAAAAAAAAAACTATCCGATAAAAAAAATTGTCGGTAAACTTTTTTTCTCCGGGAAACTAGACAACTTACTAATACTTTTAATGAAACTAACTAATTTTTTTATAGTTTGTAAATTACCAATTTTGTACTAACTGATTAAATTTTATTATATCTGAATTATCTAACTCTTAAATGAAATTCTCAACCTGAAATATTATTTGGGTTTGCATAGAACTCTTTTGTCTCCTGCCTGCAAATACCGATCTTTTTCGTGCTAGTATATCTCAATAAATTACCCACCAAACTATATTAATATATATATGTTAATTTTAAAAGCTATTGGTAAGAAAAAAACTATTCCAATTTTTTTTCAAATAACTTATTGGTATAGCAACATTTTTATGGGATTACTAATATTTTTATAATTTATAAATACCATTTTTGCATTAATTTATCAAGTTTTTTTGGTGAAAACATTGATTTATCAAGTTTATTTGCATAATAACATTTTGAATTTAAATTAATTTACCTATGGTGAAACCACCATGTGTTTTATAACCAAATTGTCAGTTTGAGAGAGGGAGGGGGGCCACAGTCGTGACAAGAGGGGATAACATTATGGTGTGGTAATTGCGTGATGGTGTGAGAAATAATTTTTCCCAAAAAATCTAAGAAAATTTTCCCTTTTAGGGTGGGATCACTAAGCACATAAAAGAAGTTCAATACCTTCGTTTGATGAGATGGTCAAGAGGCTCTTAAAAAGACTAAGAATATTTCCCCTTTAGGGTGGGACAACTTATGTTGTGAAAAATCTTATTCCTTTGTAAATACATTGTAGCCGAGCAAAGCATTGCACCTCAGTATCACATATTCGATAATTGGAAAGTCATCCGAGTTTATGCTGATGAATGTCTATCGTCCTCTCAAAAGTCATCGTTTGCTTCGTTTGATGTGACAAATTATTGTAGTGACTGAACACGATACGAATTGGCCCAAAAAGACAATAAAAGCACGCTGAAATAAAAGCACACAGTCCAAATTACCAGCCCTCGCACAAAAACAAAGTAAGCCTCCAGACATGAATCTCACAAGCTAAGTCTATCTCGGAACATCCTCTCTGGCACGTTGACGATTGATTACTGCTTCTCTTAATTAAAGCTAATTCATCCGATTAATTCGATGCACCCATCAGGATAGATTATCAGGCAAGTCGATGAATCCACGTCCGAATTCGTCGTACGATCCAAAACATTGGGCCTATAAATTTGAGGTGCAATCTTAGGATTCTGTGTGCTCCCAAACTGATTCACTTAGCTGTTCTCCTTCACTCCTAACATTGCTAGCCAAGTCATGGGATCGTTTAGAAACCAATATTTCATTCTGGTGCCTTTGGTCTTCCTTTTGGGAGCTTGGGCTCATCAAGCCGCCGGTCGCACCCTCCAGCGAGACGATCCCGTGTACGAGATGCATGGGCAATGGATGGCCCGTTACGGGCGTGTGTACAAGGATGTGGAAGAAAGGCAAAGCCGTTTCGAGATATTTAAGGCAAATGTGCAAGCAATCGAGTCGTTCAATCAGGCAAACGACAAGCCTTACAGGCTCGGCGTCAATCACTTCGCCGACCTCACGAATGAAGAATTCAAGGCAAGGAACCGATTCAAGTCACACATGTGCGCCACCGAGGCCGCCTCTTTCAGGTACGAAAACATCACCACGGTACCTTCTAGCATGGACTGGAGAAAGAAAGGAGCTGTGACACCGGTTAAGAACCAAGGCCAATGTGGTAAGTTGATAGAGACTAGTTCATGAATTGCCTTCATCAATCTATTCGAGATTCTTAGAGACAAGATGTTAAAACCCCTAATGTTGTCATAGTATCTTCTCCAAGAATGTCTGTTGTTCTGATTTGAGTGTCCTGTTTCCGTTGCAAAAATGTAGGATGTTGCTGGGCTTTTTCAGCCGTGGCAGCTGTGGAAGGAATCAATGAAATAACCACGGGTAAGCTGATTTCTCTTTCCGAGCAAGAGTTGGTCGACTGCGACGTCGGTGGCCAGGACCAGGGATGCGAAGGCGGTTGGATGGATAGCGCATTCCAATTTGTTGAGAAGCACGGCCTCACAACCGAGACGAACTATCCCTACAAGGGCACGGACGGCAAATGCAATGTCAAATCGGAATCCAACCGTGCCGTGATCATAAAGGGATATGAAGACGTTCCCGCCAACAGCGAGGGGGCATTGCTAAAGGCAGTTGCTAACCAGCCAGTTTCCGTGGCCATCGATGCCGGAGGATTCGATTTCCAATTCTACTCTAGCGGTGTGTTCACCGGGGCTTGTGGGACCGAATTGGACCACGGTGTTACCGCCGTCGGATACGGGACAAGTGATGATGGCACCAAATTTTGGCTGGTGAAGAACTCGTGGGGCGAGGAATGGGGCGAGAAAGGATACATAAGGATGCAGAGAGACGTCAGTGCGAAGGAAGGCCTCTGCGGCATCGCGATGAAGGCCTCTTATCCTACCGCGTAGATTTTAATGAAGCCACATATCAGTGTGTACTGTAAAAATGGTGAAGCTTTTCAGTTCTAAGGCCTTGTTTTATACCTATACTTGACATGCTGCAGGTATATATCCATATGTACTAGTTGTGTGTTCTTAAGAAGTGATGTTTGAATTTCCGACTTTCATCTTTTTGTTGAAGAAACTTAGGATGAGATTCAATTGGGTACGGCTTCACAACTCGAACAAGAAAAACTCGCGCAAGTCATCAATCCCGATATGCTATTGAGAACGATCTAAAGATGTCGAGTCGAAATACATTAACTTTAAAATGACTCATTCCACATGCAACAATTTGGCAAGCAGCATGCAGTGAAGGATTGAAGAAGAATATGTGTGAATTCATTAAATCTTCAGTCCGAAGAACGGACTTTTCCTCTCAGAGAATCGAAGTTCTAAGTGGCTTGTTTGAAAGCTGCCAATATTTTTGGCTTTTTTATATTTTAGCATTCAGTTCACAGAAAAAGTGTTTAGTCAAGATTTTCATTACCCAAATTTGATGAAATTAACGAAAATTGTCGATCACACCAATATGACAATTTTTAGGATTTGATTGCATAATTTTGAAACTTAATTCTATATTTAAGCAAATCAAGAACACCCATAAATCATGCTTTTGACAGGAGCAAAGCCATTGCTCTTTTTTGCTCGTAAATTAAATTTGTAGGATCGACAAAGCATTTCCATCTGGGGGCAATAATGAGACTTTCTTGGTATATGACATAGACCGAATGTTACGTAAGGAAAAAGGAGAAGTCACTTGTAATGAGAATTTCCTCGAAACATCATGAAATGCATGTATAGTGCGAAGAACGGATATCTAACTTCTCTGGTGGTGACATTACTTAATCTTTTCAAGAAAAATAACCCACTTTGAAAATAAACATTTGAAAATGAAATTTTCAGCACATTATTTTCAGTGGCCTATTGTGCCTATATTCATATATTTTTGAAAATGTATGATTGTAATTAGGTCTATATTTTCAATCCTCCTCGATCAAAAGAAAACTTTATCCAACCATCCTTGTGAATAGTGGGTCACAAGTTGTGGACATCAATTATATGTTAAATTAACTTGTGTTATGTCCATGATTAAAATCCACCAATCAACAGAGTGGTAAGAGAAAAAGATTGTATGATCAAATAAAATATAATAATTTATGATTTATAGAGTATACAGACCAGGATTATCTCAACCAACAAAGACGTGGGCCTTCCAGCGAAATTTACATAATACCGTTGATATGACTTTTATCCGCATTATCAATCCAAACCACATAGGAAGCTCCAATTTCTTGACTTTGGGCGGCTCTGGCCGGTCATTTGCCTGACCTGGGCTTTCCAAAAGACCTACTCCTACTCTTCCAATTCATTCACGGTACGTCTCTCTAATTGCATCCCCTTATCTGTCGCACCTCCGCACCAAATAACCAAAGCCAAACAAAAAGCTCTCTGCATTGCACAAAGTCTCTCAACATCAGGTCCCAAAAATGGAGCCTTTCCCATTGCTCCTTCTTCTCATAATACAAGCTGTGATTAGTTGCTATGCCAGGAACAATCACCCATGCACCCCTTCAACACGTGGTGAGGTCGGTAACATACATTATCCATTTTGATTGAAGGATGACTTGAAAGGATGCAGTGATTGGAGGTTTGAATTAGCATGTGAAGATAACCGCACAATGCTATCTTTGTCTGGTGGTCGATATCTTGTGAAATCGATATGCCCTTATAGTTATAGGGGTTCCATTGATTGGGATTCTGGGCATATGGAAGTGGTGGATGTCGGGCTGCAAGAGGGCAACTATTCCTCCCTTCCTCTCCACTAGTTAATGCCCCCTAATTTCAGCGATGAAGATCATGAACGGTTCTTCAGCTCCTATGGGACCAAAGTGACTATTGTATCTTTCTCAAAGCAAGTGAGATCTCGTTTATATATCAACACCGAACCGTGTATACTTACGGAAGGGTATTATTCACACGCCGTCATCTTCGCATGGGCATCGAATATTGAGGATTCTTGCACCATAACCAGGTCAATATACGCAGCAGAATACTTATTGTATAAAGCGTTTTCGTATGAGAATCCCACGATCTCCTACAACGACATTCACAATGCAATGGCCGATGGGTTTAATTTCACCTACTCGGTGCCGCAGATGAAAACATATGACCTTTGCTTCTTAGGCTTACGATACCTTGGAAGTCGATGCACATCCTATGACTACTGTAAGTATGCCTTTCCATTGAGGTACTTTACCCGATCAATATGCTAATATTTGTTTCTAGCTATAGCTCTTGAGCCTCAAAAGCGACGGACTGTGAATTTTTTTTTCTTTGGTCGAAACGGACTGTTATTGACTGGTAAGAAAAATCAAAGCAACAGATGCAAGTGATGTTTGTAGAAGTCGAGACCATCATGATTGAGTAATCAAAACCGAATAAAACGAATTAACCCTCGGGGGGATTAAGATGACATGCAAATGATTGGTTAAATGTGAATACAATCATCATTCTCCGGGAGAAAATGACTAGCGACCACATCATGTTGTGTTTTATTCCTATTCACAGAATGACAGTTGAAACTTGCAGTATAGAACCCATAAAATGCTTCGTTCTTTTCGAGGAAAATTACTTCAAAGAAAATATTTTTCAAATTTTCGATGTTCGATTAATGCAAAATAAATAAGTCAAGGAAAATATCTTTTGTTAATGGCAAAAACATTGTCAAAAGTGAAGAAAATGATTTTCATTTTTTGAAGAGAGGAAATCATTTTCCCCTCTCCTTTCTTTCGCAATTTATTTTATTTTTATTCTTTTTTAAATTCGACTTTTTTTTAGCTTTTTTTTTTCTTCTTCAACTAATCACCACCATGACGAAGGCTACTGATCGGCAGCTGAGGAAAAGAAAAAGAAAGAAAAAAAGAATTTAAAATTATATTTTTAAAGAGAGAAAAATAAAAAAATAAAAAATTATCAAAAGAAGTGAACGGAGGATAATCATATTTTTCATACCATGATGGACAGTATTTTTCATTTCATTTTCAGATTTTAGCTAAATGCCAGAAATATACGGTTTCTAGAAAATATTTTTCAAAAACGTCACATTTTCTATGAAACGAATGAAGCTTAAGTTTGTGCTTTCCGGAAATATATATATATATATATATATATATATATATATATATAATTAGTTTGTGCTAAGTCAACATTGAACATCTGGGTTTTTACGGACTATAAGAAAATTGTGTTTAGTTCCTTCCAAAAGTTTTTTATATTAGCTTAAAGTACCTCATCTTTTCTCTTATATCAAGAGTTCCCAAAATGGGGAGTAAAAGCCCACCGAAATGTTAATGGTGTGCTTCCAATGCGGAGGCCAGGATACGTTAATCCTACCTCATAATTTAATCAAGTGTAGTCACAAAAAGTTTTTAATTCTCAAAACGAAAATTATGTAAAACATTCAGAATCTCTGGAAAGTAAAACTTGTTGATTTACAATATTTTAGGTCGTGATGGGGCCAGAAAATTCACTAGAAGAAATCTTTAGGTTCAAAAATATATTAAATATGAGATGGGATGCGTTGAATATTTACTACTATTGATTGTCAAATATAGTATGCAAATGTAACATTAGTTACCATCCTTAATACATATTTGCTCGAGAAATTGTTAACTCATACCTAGTTTTTTCATAGCATTTTGAAAATCAAGTTTTAGACCAATTTCCTTGGCTGCATAGTAATCAATAAAACGTTGTCCTAGAGCCAACCAAATCTCTTGAGATGTCTGAAGATCGTGAACTTCACAGAAAATCTCAACTATAAGGATTGAATTGATCAAACCGTGAATGCATTAATTTGTCTTTACCTAGGTGGAATAGGAGGTATTGACAATTGTAGCGCCGTTTTAATCTTTGATAAGTTTTGGCAAACATGGAAAAGAACCATCCACATAGTCTAGCAAATCGTTGCAAACTAAAATAGATTCAAACTAAGATTTCCACAAAAGATAATTGTCTACATCAAGTTTGATAGAGACGAGACTTGTGATATTGGGAAGAAAAATAGATGACGAGGATGATTGTATAACCATAATTGGAGCAGCAATGGCAATAGCAGCAAAGATCGAGGCAGCATAGAAAATGGAAGAAGAGGTGAAATTAGGTGCAACATTGCATGGAGGCAATGGGGAATTGGGATTAACAGAAAGAGTAGATAATGAGTAAAGAGGTAGAGATGAAGAAAAATATAGAGATGTATCGGACATTATTGAGGTAATAATTGGAGCAAAGGGAAGTATTGATTTGGGGTAGAGATGTTGAAGAATTTGATGCATTTTCCTACTGTGTTTCTATGGTGATGGTCAGAGTCAGAGAGAAAATAATGACAAAGTGTTTATGGTAGTTAGACCCCAATTAAGGTCGAATGATATATATTTATAGGAGTGCTTAAATGCAGAAAGTGTATCGATAAAAGCATAATTGCATAAATACTCTATAATACATATAAAATATACATTAATGAAAGCCATACGTGCAAAAGAAGAGGAAAGAGAAATAATGAGGAAGATGATTATTGTTGTATTTTGGTGTATACAATTGAGCCCTAATGATCACCCATCGATGGGTTAGATCCTTAATATGCTAGAAGGAGAGATCAATCTACAACTTCCCTCAAAACCAATTTTGTATTCAATAGAGACGCCAGTTGATGATGCTGATGGAGAATGAACCTGAAATGTTCTCACCTTCTTCAAGTCTACAAACAATTTCTAGTAGTTACAAATATGAGCACAATAACAAGATTGCGATTTTGTGTGATTTTTTCCCTCTCGTAGAAATTGAATGCAAAATAAAAGTAGTACCATCACTTATTCATGATTATAGTAATTTATCCTTGCTATCACTTTTTTTTTTTTTTTGGCACCAGGTTTCCTTTGAGAAACTTTAGGTCCATTTTGGCGGCAGTGTTAATCCTTCCCCCATCATCCTAAATGCTTGCACTTAAAAGAGAAGAGAACACGTGTTGAAATTTTGTGGGAACAAAAACCAAGTCGTACCTGCGCTCATTGAAGAAGGACGGGACTCGAGGGGGAAAGAAAGGGACAACCATATTTGCCCGAACACATGGCTAACATGTTTAACTTTTTGTTTCGTTCTCGGCTAATTTCAATTTCCTCGCAAAATCATAACTTTTTGCACTTTGATTCACCTGGAATCCCCACTTCCTGCACTTTCTGAACGCGGTGTGAAAACGTGAAGCGATCTTGATCTCTCTCTGTCTTCTTAAGTTCAGATGGTCTCGGCATAAATAGATTTTTCATCAAATGGTGCTCTCCTTGTATGACCACGAGCATTCACGCGTAAAATTCTGATTTCGTGTGAGTTAAGCAAATCCCTCACGATGCCGTTTGCATTGAGCAATGAGTCTCTCTCTATCTCCACCGATCCATTACAACCTCCGTCCTTCCCACCAAAACCTACACCTTAAGATTCAGCTCTCATCCTTAATCTTAACGTTTAATTTAATTGGGAGGTTGCTTAAATTGGGCTTGTGACGTGCGCATGCCACGGTGGAAACACAGAATAAGCCTTCTACTTCGCCAAATGGGCAGAAATTGAGCATGTGTGTCAAGTGGATCGGATTTTGCAGGTTCAAAAAGAAACCGATAAATGGACTTCCTGTCGGTCTGAGACAGAAAACCAAAGTCTACTATGTCGAGTGAAAAACGAAATAACAGGGGATTGACTGAGAAGACCATGAAATCATATAGGGCAAGTTGGAATTAGCCCAAAATGAGAGATAATGACAGGGGAGTTGAATGGTTGAATGAGACTACCATAAAATCGTATGATAACCTTGGGTTTAATTTTATGGATCAACCGTGATAATATCATGTATCAACATTGTTGGACCAGCAACTCCTCGAAGACTTCTGGCTAATGAGAAATCAAGATTTTATCAGTTCTCGAAAAGCCTTGGAGCTGCTAAGGGCATGCATGGAAACGTTTCTTAGAAACGCGTTTGGTTGCGTTTCTGTTCCTTTTTTGTTTTTTTGCTTCTGGAACGAAATAGGAACAGAAAAAAGAAACAAAAAAAAGTCGTTTCTTTTGAAAAGAAACACTTCTTCGATGGATCAAAAGAACAAAAACCAAAGGAACAAAAGAACAAAATCGGAACAAAGGCGAACTCTTCTCCTTCGTGCGTGCTCGTCGTTCTTCCTTTTCCGGCGTCTCTCCCATCTCTCCGGCGGCTCCCACTCGGCTGACTCTCCGGCGACTCCTCACTCCGGCGACTCCAGGTACGTTTCTGGTGCTCCTCCTTCTCCGGTCAGCGTTGCTCCCCTTCGGCGCGACAGATCTGGGACGGCTCGCTCGAGCCTCGAGCGAGCGTTGCTCGCCCAGATCTGCGGTAGAGCAAGGAGACGAACTCGAGCTCCGGTTCTGCTTCCCCCTCAGGTACGTCCGCCTCGTGCACCGCCCCCCTTCGCCTCCTCCGGCCTGCTAGTTCCGGTTTCACCCATTTCATGATTCGACGTGATCGTGCTATAATTTGCATTGATTTCTTGGGTTGGGGTGTTGCAGAGGCTGGTCATGGCGGAGAAGGGAGGGAAGGGGCATTCGCTGCCCGGCAAAGCGGCCAAGTCCTCGCTCAAGTCCACCACTCCCAACGGAGGTAAAAGTTAGCGCGACCCATTTTCGCTTTCTTCCGATTCTCGCGTCGTTGCTTCGTTTTTCGATTGCATTCTTGTTTTTGTGGCAATCGGCTTCTCTTGCTGTTCTTGGGTTTATGCTGAGAGAATTTCATGGTTGTGTGTGTGTTGACGTGTAGCGTCCGCGAAGGGCAAGGACGATGGTTCTGGGAAACCCAAGAAGGGGAGGAAGGTTCAGTTTGATTCCGAAGGTTTGCATAGCGTTTGGGTTGTTTGATTCTTTTTCGTGGTTGTTGATTATAAGTGGTTTGGAGATGTGGGTTCTGTGACTATCCGGGTTTCGCTCCGTTTCCTTGTGGTGATGTTTCTTTGTTGTGGGCGGCTATTTGCACAGGTCTCGGGGATGGAATTTTCTGGTTTTCATCTGGCAGCAAAGCAGACAGCTTGTTGAAAATGTCCGTCTCCGAATTCATCATTTTCGGGCTGTTTCTGTGGATTTATTGCTTGGCAGTTCCATGTGGCTTCGGTTGCTTGCGATGTGTTATTTGCTACTTACTGCGTGCTGATTATTTTGTCCTGGCAATCTGTGTATTTTCCTTAGTGAATTTGGGCAAAGGAGGGAAAGGAGATAAGACTGGCAGGGCTGCCAAAAGTTCCGCTCCCAAAGAACAGCCTCCTCTGGAGCTCAGAGTTGAGCAGGGTAGGTGTTTAGCTATAGTGCTCCTTTTTTTTAGCGGCGCAGATTGAATATCTTACTTATGGGTTGCTTCAACCGCTGACTGTCGGGTATAACTACACGTGTGGAGCTTCGCTTGAATTGGTTTGTTTTAGGTATGAAAATCCAAATGAGATCAGTAATTGGCCTAAATTTTTTTATTTGAAAATTTGGGTTCAAGCGAGATGGGCTTGGCAAGAGGTGGCAAGAAGGCATTTAATACGAATGGAGAGACAGATGCCTTACAAATTACGTCTACCTTTAGCAGTTAATAAACTTACCCAATCATTGACTCATGCTTGTAAGCATAGGTCTGCATGTTGGCAACCTCTATGATTGTTTCGTTTCTGACTTACTAGAGTCATACAGATTGGACTTCAGCAGGTTCATTTTGGACTGTGGAGTCGTGGTTTTTCCTCTTCTGGCCAAAGAGCAGAGTTGTATTGAATTTTTCAATTTATTGGGCATATTGGTGATGATGCTACGTGTGAATAATACTTTACCTTTTCGTCAATTTAAAGGTTTGGTTTAGACTAGTTACTGTGTTGGGTATGCTCCCTGATCTTGTCAATTTATTGAATTTATAGAACTCCCAAAACATGCCAAATGTCTGATGGACTGTGAAGCTGCTGAAATCTTACAAGGAATCCAGGAGCAAATGGTTGTATTGTCTGAGGATCCAACGGTCAAAATTCCTGTGTAAGGAGTACATTCTCGTGGGTCTCTACTTTATGAACATCGGTAGGATGTATCAAGCCCTTCTGGCTTCAGGAGACCTCAAGTCTGCAAGGATTGTGCTGAGCAAAATGCCCAAGGACGATCCCCACGTGCGCCTCATCATCCAAGAATCCCAAACGGTGTATGCCAAGATGGCATCTGAGAAAAGACGGAGAAAAACCGGAAAACAAAGGGAATAAAGCATAAAAAGTCGAAGGCGAAAAAGTAAGTGCGAGGGCTAACTGCATTCCTGTTCGAGTACTTTGTAGTTCCTAGGTCAATAGCCTCTTGTACATGTTTGCCTTGATGTTGTTTTTAGCGTAGCATCATCATCCTCCAACGCTCTTGTGACAAATTTTCACGGGATTCCCCCGTTCATCTAACCTAATGGTTACTAATATATCAAAATGCTAGGAATAGTAGCATGAGAAATCTTTAACTTCTTCCATTTGTGCGATATCGTCTTTGAATTTATTTATTTATTTTTTTCACGAATTGGGTCCTCGGATTTTGATGATTAATTTCGTTTTGGTTCTTTCATAAAAAAAAAGGGAAGTCATTGTGAAATTTATTAATTAATGGTGTGAAGCGAAGAAGGTTATTAATATATCTAAGTATTTACCTAACTTGTCATGTCTCAGCATCTACCTTTGCAGCTCTATGCTTTGTAATAATTCTGAGAATTTACTAAGGTACGGGGTATTTGCCAATGGATGCTAGTAAATGCAATTATCGGACGGAATGAAAATGTAATATTTCGTTGCAAAAGTTACTCGTCAGCGGTTCTGATTTTCGAAGTTATACTTTTGTTAATCTACGTTCTGATTTACCAAATGAAACAGTAAAAAGAAAACATTCAAGCAACAAAAAGAAAATGATGGATCGTATTTATTGCAAAAATGTCACTAGTGGTCTTTCTGTTCAAAAGGCGCTTTAATTAATTTTGGCCGTTTTGAGTTCTCTCATTGGAAAGCTCGTGTTCTCAGAGATGATATGCAATCTTGCTGAAATAAAGATGTGAAAATGATGACACGTGGGGTTTTTGTGATAGTTTGGAGGAGGACGAAGTCGACAATTAAAAAAATTCATGAGCATTTAGCAAAATTTATACAAACTTTAATTACAAAATTTCCTACGAAATATGCCATATGATCATGCTAAAAATGTTTGTCTTCACTAACCATGAACAAATAAAATTAATGAACATTTCATAAGAATGAGAATTCAATATCAATTTTAAACTTTATTAAAAATGTTTTAAAAAAAAAGAATTTTTTTTTTTGCGTTTACCAAACGTGTTTCTACATTCTTTTTCTATTCTAGAAAACAGAAATTGACTGCGATTCTGAAACATGTTTCTGTTCTTTTTTATTCCAAGAACAGTTTTTTACACTTACCAAACGCATTCTTTTGTTCAAAAATTCGCCAGAACAGAAACACTTTTTTTTTTTGTTAAGGAACAAAAAAAAATGCAGTGTTTCCATGCACTTACATAACCAGAAACACCGAAATGTTTCCTTATCTTCTGCTTCTTTACTCCGTTTCATTCGGCCCCTCTTTGTCCATAAGCACAGATACCGGTGAGTCCTCTCTCTGGAAACCAGACATTAATCTCTCAAGGAGGAACAGCTGAGATGGGCTTCTTTTCACCGGTTAACACTGGTAACCACTACATTGGCATTTGGTACAAAGGATTACCTCAAAAGACTCTGGTTTTGGTTGCGAATAGGAACCGCCAGTGTCCGACCCATTCTCTTCAGGGTTGACGCTCCTTTGGGAGGGTAATTTAGTCATACTCGCTTCATCCAAGCATCAAATCTGGTCGACTGGTTTGACATCGCTCATGCCTAATTCGACTTCAGGAGTGCTCCTTGACAGTCTTCATTTTAAGGAAGACTTCCGATGTGCCTATTGCTTGACAGAGTTTCGATCATCCGACTGATACGTGGTTGCCTGGTGCCAAGGTTGGATTCAATATACTTACGTCCAACAAGAAAGTTTTGGTGGCATGGAGAAATTTACATGATCCAGCTCCCGGGATGTTCTCTGCATTCGCGGGAGTGGAAGGAAGAGCTCAGTATTCGCTATATAAAAGGTCGGAAGCCTACGGGAATAGTGGCGACTGGACTGGTGATGAATTCAGGCATCAGCGCTCAGTAATGGTAGAAACGTGGTATTTTTCTCCTTTTTTCCGAATGAGAATGAGGCCTACTTCATATATTCCTCAGTTGCTCCTTCTAATCTTTCTAGAGTCGTGCTGGAACCAACGGGGCCGCTCAATCAATTAATATGGGCAAAGCATACCCCGAAATGGAGGGTGCTTTGGACACAGCCAACCCTTGAGTGTGAGATATATCCCTTTTGTGGTGCTTCTTCGAACTGCAATCAGAGCGACGCACTGCCTTGCGATTGCCTGCTTGGATACTTATATGATCTGAAGCTGGAAGATCGTCTGGGCCGTTGCTAGAGGAGAAATGCGTCAAAATGTAGTGGTGACAGGAAAGATAAATTTTTCGTCATGCCTAGTACACGCTTGCAAAAAACTCTGTTTCATGGTGGAAAACCTCGAAACATGCAGGTTCTTGTGCTTGAGCAACTGTTCTTGCAGTACTTATGCTTACACTACCAACTGTCTGCTATGGACGGATGCCAAATTTGTAGTTGAACATTCAGCCGATGATGCAATTTCAAGAGATTTCCATGTCCGGATCACAGCGTTGGACTCGGAAGAGAGTAAGAAACGGGGGAGACCCACTTCAAATTTCATAACAGCGGTTGGAGTTGTGCCGCAGCTTTTCTCGTGGTCCTTAGCATTTCGCTGGTGGCTATTAAGATGAGACGGCCTGCTTATGCAGTAGACGATCATTTGATGCATTTTGAATATCGAGTTCTGAAGAAGGCAACAAATAACTTCTCTGAGAAAATCGGGGAAGGTGGGTTTAGTTCTGTTTTCAGGGGAGCACTGCCAGATTCAACTCCCATAGCAGTGAAGAAACTCATGAACCAAAGCCAAAGTAACGAACAGTTCCTTGCAGAAGTTAGAACCATTGGAATAATACAGCATGTCAATGTCGTTCGTCTAACTGTTTTTGTGCAGAAGAGTGAAAAGGTTCCTAGTGTATGAGTACTTGGCAAATGGTTCGCTAGCGGCTCATTTGTTTCAGAAAGGTTCCAACACCTCGATTGGAAAACCAGATACGGCACTGCCATCCGGATTGCTAAAGGATTGGAGTACCCCCATGAAAGGTGTCGGGATTGCATCTTACACTATGACATCAAACCAGAGAATATGCTGTTGGATTCAGAACTCGAACCACAGATTGCTGATTTCTGCCTCGCAAAACTCATGGGATGGGAAGTCAGCAGCGTCATTACCACCGTGAGGGGAGCCAGAGGGTACCTTGCTCCAGAATGGATTTCGGGAGGAGCCATCACGTCGAAAGTCGACGTTCTCAGCTACGGAAAGCTGCTCTTTGAGATCATATCGGGAAAGAGAAACATCGAGGAGCTAAACAGTGATATGCGCGATTATCTACCGCTCCAGGTAGCCAATTCACTAGCCAGAGGAGAAGAAGTCTTGCCACTCGTGGACTGCAGATTGAACGGACAGGTGGAGATGGAAGAATTGTGCAGAGCATGCAAAGTCGCTTGCTGGTGCATTCAAGACAGCGAGCGTGATAGACCAACCATGTCTCAGGTATTTCAGATTTTGGAGGGGTTATGGTAGTAGAAAAACCTCCAATCCCAAGAACTTTCTTGCGACTTGTAGGAATTAATGAGAGTGCAGCATAAAACAAAGCACTATGTCCCTTTGTAATTTATGGGCATGATGGAGCCCCAATTCATCCTCCAGGGCCATGGACTGGCTGGTCTTGAATCGGCATCATGCTTACCAGACTTGTCATCACTAACTCCGATTGGCCAAATGGGAAAGGCAAACCTTCTGGCTCGTCTCTAAAAGAGGAAGCGGAGATTTTCAGGTATACAATGAAGAACCTGTCCAGTAGGATTTAATTGCTTTTATGCTATAATTTTCGGATTTGGTTGCGACCTGTGATTTTATAAATTGCGACTTTCGTCAACACTACATACTTGAAGCGACTTTAAACAAACGGAGAAGTAAGCTCCGATGCCATAGTGCAAGCAACATGGACAAGACAAGCTTCAACGTAAATCGCTAGACGAACCTTTGATCTGAAATGGAAATGTTTTGTGCAAATATATCGAACATTTTCATAGGGAACTTTCAAAAAAAATAAAAATAAAAAATGGACATGAAGCAAACATCAGGTTTTGCTCACAATAGTCTCAATTTCCCAGTGCACCAACGAGACAAAAACAACTGAAATCATTTAAAAATCAAAACCCAACTGGCAACGTCCCTTATGCTTTTATTTTTCTTCTCCATTTTTTTCATAAAAATCACGGGATTTTCTTAAAATCAAGAAGCAAATGGTTTTAAACTTGTGGCATAAGTTCAAGGAAACGATGTGGAAGGGCTTACTTGAGCCAAAGGCGAGTATACACTATCTATGGAAGTAGGCCAAGAAACAAAAGGTTTCGCGGACGAGGTAGTTTCCTAAGTATGGCCAACTCAGAAAACAACAAACTATTCATGATTTTTCTTTGGGCTTTATCTACCTGAACCTGCTAAGTGACTGTGCCAGACCTAGAGGTCGCGTTCGGGTGGATAGTGTCCTTAGCCTCAAATGTGGATTTTTCTTTTAGAGCTTACGTGAGATCTATGTTTCCTGATCGAAGCAGATTTAAACCGTCGGAACAGAGACTTGATTTGGAGTAGTTCGGATATAATCGTCGGCCGATCTAGACAAGTGGTTTCCTCGTAGAGTTCATACGAGCTCATTGTGTCTATACAAATGAAAATTTTAGGAGTTCCGAGTCATTAACAAGTTTGGGCATGACCTTTACAGGCTTTGCTTGGACCCTACTGGGACGACCATTTGGAACTAAAAATATTGACAAAGCTTGCCTTGTGGACAAGTCTACAATCCAGTCTCACGATTCCATTGAAGGAGGAAAGTGTTCTGTTCTTTCTTTTTAGCTGGGTTTTATTCGGTGGATTGGATGATAGATAAACCAACAAGCCACCGTTCTTATTACAGGATCATGTGCGATCAACTATAATAGCGAAAAGGTTGGAAGATGTTGCAAAATAAGGTGACAGCCCAGTAGTTTCCTTATATAATAAAGCATCAGCTGATAAAATATGCAATTGATTTACTCTTATCGACATTTCTGATCCCTTAGAGAAGTGGTGAATTACTTGCTCAGTCGGTGATGTGCTCGCTTAGCGTTGTGGCAGACTCACCAACGGTGTGTAATGTGGCTTAGGTTGGGAAGAATATGAGATTGAGAACCTCGGATGGAAGTGTGCAGAGAAAGCTGATTAAGATTTGGGGCGTTATAGTAGGTGATCAAAATAGCGACAAAACAAAATTGGTGAATGATGTTTTGTCAATATTCATTACATGCAACATCACTCACTTGAGGTTAAAGGGAAAAGAAATATAAAACAGTCACAAGCCATACTCCATTCTTTTGGACCAGTGTATTTGAAGTCTTAAAGCATATCATGAAATGACGTTAAGCTAAAAGTGCAATCAAGTTTTAAAATTTGTCTGATTAGTTAATTGAGTACTTTTAAAAGTTTTTCTCATTTCAGTGATGGAAAATATTGATATGACTTTTTTTAATAAGAGATGATGTTATGCCCGCTTGCAATATTGAATATCTCTCTTTGTCTGTGTGTAACGAGACTGGTGCCAAGGCTGGGTTAGGGGGGCAGTGCCACCCCCAACTATGCCGACAACCCTCGTTGAGTTATAGGTGAGGAACACCGGCCTTCGTAGCAACATGGGTCCTTCAGCAGCGTTTCTACAGAAACTCTTTCTCCCCAAACGCTCAACACGATGCATCATACACTCAATCCCCAACGTAAATCTCACTGGCATGTCCAACCGGAGAAAAGATGAGAGTTGCATTGAGAGGAACAAACCCTTCACGGCCACCAGTAATTAGTCTTTAGATTCGAAAGGCCTTCAATTTGACAAGCGAGTGGCTTTCTTATGATGCTTGGAGCTTGTGGAAGTGGAAAGGTATCTCGTTATGCTTGGATTGTATGGAAGGTGAGTCCGTGGAATTGGAAAGCGAGCCTGGGACCACCGCTAATTCAACCAAGCCCAGTCGACTTGGGAAACTTGCCAATGGCATACAGCTAACTGGATAGGCTTGAAAATGCCCTGGTGAATTGGAGAAGCAACACCTTTGAGACCAAAAGAGCGTAAGGCCTCAACTCTATCACCACCGCGCAAGGGTTGATCGGCCCCTGCGATCTCTACTAGGGTCAGCCGGCCCTCCCCTGCTCATGGTGATGACTAGCAATCTTGTCTTGTGGTCGAGCAAGCGTTTTCATCCGGCCTCAGCGGTGCCCTAGCAATGCTTTCCCGGCCATCTCTTTCTCTCAGTTTCCTTTTTTCTTGTTGTCCTCTTAACTTTTGATTTACTTTCTGATGTGCGTGCACATGTCTTTAAAATACATAAAATAGTCACATTAGCAATTTCATTATTCAAATTTAATGGAGCTAAGGGAAATCGTCAATCACACCAATTTGAAAATTTTCAAGATTTAATTGTGTCTTTTGAAAATATTAGGGCTGGATTACATTTCAAGTAAATCAAGAATGGTGGATAGTCATGCTTTTGTGGGAACAAAGCCATCCCTCCTGTAAAATAAATTTGAAGGATTGACAAAACAAAAGATCAAAAAAAAGAAATCCCACTACATAGTAACGACGAGACTTTTTCTCGATATATGTGTGGACCGCACCTTATGCTAGGTAGAATTTCCTTGAAACGACAAACGCATCATGTGCGAGGCGACGAGCAAAATTGACTTATCGTCTCCGGTCAAGCTCCATTTTCTGGACTTTGGACGACTCTGAGTCATTTGCTCGATCTGGTATTTTTCAAAGACGACTCCAACTCTTCAACTCCAATCCCGACCCGTTTCTCCATGTGCATCCCCTATTTTTTTATTGTATAACCAAAAGTCAAACACAAATCTCTCCCAATTGTCCAAAAGACTTTGCTAACATAACAGTTTTTGAGTACTATGAGAATAATAATTTAATATGAGTTACAAATTTTTGAAAAAGTAGGTTCTACAATAATTTGTAATTATTTATAATTTGATTTTCTATGATTTAGAATAAACCGTTATTCTCATAGTACATTAAAGAATGCCCGCTCTCTGAATTTAATTTTTGGTCTTCACCAGCAGCCTCACCAAGATTTAGGTGAGGGTTGGGGGCCGTGGGCAAAATTTCAATTTGCATGTCGCTATCCCTTTCCGCCATTCTTGACGAAACTTCATTGTCTTGTTACAGATAAAGAGGGATGTGGAGATGCAGGGAGACTTCATCAGCTCCCTGATCAAAGAGGTCGAGAGAGCCAAGTTCACAAACATCAAGTAGATCCTGCCTTTAGTCAAATGGCTTGACGACGAGCTCTCCTATCTGGTAATTGTTCCCGTACAAGAAGGCAGAATGCTCTGCTTCTTCTTTAGATTCGGCAATGGCTCTTAAACAAAGAATTGATTTTCGATTAGATGGACGAAAGGACAGTTGCCATGGCCTCGCCACGGATGATGCCGCCTTTGTCCGTGGCAATGCCGGGGTGAGGCTGCCGGTGAGGGTGAGTGAGGGCTGCGAAGCCCTTGCTGGCCACTGCCGGGTAAGGAAGCTAGAGAGGAAGAAATAAAAAAAGAAAAGAAAAATTAATAAAAAATTCGAAATTCTTTTTTTATTAAAAATCGTTACATCGGTGTCGACCAACTAAATTTGGCTGAATGAACTAAATTGATTTAATTACAAAAATTTTAAGACCGAATTGACTCAAAAAAATTTAAGATTGAATTGACATAATTATAATAAATTTAAGACGTTTTTGGTAATTATCTTGCCAAAATAGTCAAATTTAGAAATTCGGACAAGTTTTCTTCCTAGTTAGTGTGAAAGCTATCCATAAAGCAATCCACGTAAGGGTTGCTTAGCCCTCTCGACAACCTTGCTAGGGTCGATCAATTCATGCCCTGATCTGGGCGAGGCTTCTTTGCCTGCTCGCAGTAATGGATATGATTGAGCAGTTGTCGCCCATTGTCATGCGAGAGTCCCCCTTCCCCCTCTTAATTTTTTGGCTTTTTTTATTTTTTAACATTCAGTATATAGAAAAGTGTCTTGTCAAGATCTTCATCACCCAAATTTGATGGAATTAACGAAAATTGTCAATCACACCAATATAATAATTTTTAGGATTTAATTATATAATTTTGAAACTTAATTCTATATTTAAGCAAATCAAGAACACCCAGAAATCATGCTTTTGGCAGGAGCAAAGCCATTGGTCTTTTTAATTTGCAAATTAAATTTGTAGGATTGACAAAGCATTTCCATCAAGTAGCAATAATGAGACTTTCTTGGTATACGACGTTGACCGAATGTTACGTAGAAGAAAAAGAGAAGTCTCTTCTAGTGAGAATTTCCTTGAAACATCATGAAATGCATGTGTAGTGCCAAGAACAAATATCTACCTTCTTCGGTGGTGACATTACTTAAGTTTTCCAAGAAAACTAACCCACTTTGAAAATGAAATTTTCAGCACGCATAATTTTCAGTGGCCTATTGTGATTTTTACGTATATTTCAATACTTCACGTATATCTTTGAAAATGTATAATTGTAATTAGGTCTATTTTTTCATTCATCCTCGGTTGAAATTTTTTTTTATCCAACCACTCTTGTGAATAGTGGATTACAAGTTGTGAACATCATTTTATATGTTAAATTAACTTATGTCCATTTTTAAAATCCACCAATCATAATAGTGGTAAGAGAAAAGGATTGTATGATCAAATAAAAAATAACAATTTTAATAAATAAATAAATAAATAATTTATGATTTATAGAGTATATAGACCAAAATTATCTCAACCAACAACTACGTGGGCCCTCCAGCGAAATTTACATAATTCCGTCGATATGACATTTATCCGCATTATCAAACCAAGCCACATACGTTCCATTACGTACGAAGCTTTGATTTCTTGACTTTGGGCGGCTTTGACCGGGTCATTTGCTTGACTTGGGCTTTTAAAAAGACCTGACTCCCAGTCTTCCAATTCAATCCCGGTACGTGTCTCTAATTGTATCCCCTTTTCCGTCGTTCCTCCGCACCAAATAACCAAAGCCAAACAAAAAGCTTTCTGCATTGCACAAGTTCTATCAGCTCAGGTACCAAATGAAGCCCTTCCTACTACTCCTCCTTCTCATAATACAAGCTGGGATTAGTTGTTATGCCAGGAACAACCACCGGTGTGCCTCTTCATGCGGCGAGGTCGATAACATACGCTATCCCTTTCGATTGAAAGATGACCCGAAAGGTTGCGGTGATTCGAGATACGAGTTAGCATGTGAAGATAACCGCACGGTACTATATTTATTCAACGGTCGGTATCATGTGAAATCGATATACCCCGATAGTATTGATCCTTATTATGGGAATATCAAAGTGGTGGATTTCGGGCTGCGAAAGGGCGACTGTTCCTCCCTTCCTCTACACCCGTTAACGCGCTCTAATTTCAGTGATGAAGACAGTCAATGGTGGCACCTTGATGAAACCGGCGTGACCATTGCGTCTTGCTCGAAGCAAGTGAGATCTAATTCATATATCAGCACCGAACCATGTATAGTTACAGAAGGGTATCATTCATATGCCGTCATCTTCGCACTGGCATCGCATATTGAGGATTTTTGCACCATAACCACGTCAATATATGCAGCACATGATTATTCACGGTATCCGGAGAATCGCACAATCTCCTACAACGACATCCACAATGCGATGGCCGACGGGTTTAATATCAGCTACTCGCCTCTCCGGGAGAAAGCATACGAGTTTTGCTTCTTAGGCTTCCGATACCTAGGGACAAAAATGATGAAATGCACAATCTACCGTCCCTTCGAGTTACCCTGTAAGTATACCTTTCCAATTGAGGTTCTTTACTCTGGCAATATGCTAATATATGGCTCTAGCTATAGCTCTTGCGCCTTAAAGCGACGGACTGGGATTGATTGGCATGAAAATCAAAGTAACATATGCAAGTGAAATTTGTAGAACTCCCGACCATCATGATTGAATAAGCAAAACTGAATAAAAAGAATTAGCCCTAGAGGGGATTAACATGACATGCAAATAATTGTTTCACTGTGAAATACAATCGTCATTCTCCGAGAGAAAATGGCAGTAACAACCACGTCATGTGGTGTTTTATTCCTGCTAATAAAAAGATAGTCGAAAGTTGCAGTATAGAAACCACTAAAAAGCTTTGTTTGTATTGCGGAAAATAGATTTCAAGAAAAAAAAAATTGTGGATTTTCCGGCATTTGGTTAATGAAAAATAATAAGTTAAGGAAAACATTTTCCTGTCAATGAAAAAAACACCTTCAAAAGTGAGGAAAATGATTTTTATTTTTTGAAGAGAAGAAATCATTTTCCTTCTATTTTCCCTTCTCTTTCTTTCACCACTCATTTTACTTATTTAATTTTTATTTTATTTTTTTATTTCTTTTTAAAATTCAAATGTTTTAATTTTTCCTTTTGCTTCTTCTTTAGCTGGTCACCCACCAAGGGAAGGCCAATAACTAGCCATAGGCAAGCTCGAGTGTCGCTAGATGAGTGACACTTGAGCTTTGCTAGAGGGCGGCAAGGCTCAGGCCTCGTAGATTGGTGATGCTCGAGCATTGCCAAAGCCGATGAGCTCGTTCCTCACTTGAGGAAGAGGAAGAGAAAAAGAATTTTAAAAAAAATAAATGAAAAATATAAAATAATTAAAATTTTGAATTTTTTTAAAGAGAAAAATTAACAAAAATTATCAAAAAAAAAAAAAAAATTATCAAAAGCAGTGCAAGGAGAAATATCATATTTTCTGTACCAACTAATGAAAAATATTTTCCATTTCATTTTTAGATTTCAACCAAACATCGAAATATATTGTCATTTTCGTGGAAAATGATTTCCAAAAATGTCACATTAATTTTGTGCTTTTCAACAAATAAAAACTAAGTTCGTGCTAAGTCAACATTGAACATCTGGATTTTTACAGAATATAAGAAAATTGTATTTAGTTCCTTCCAAAAGTTTCTATATTAGCTCAAAGTACCTTATCTTTTTCTTATATCAAAAGTTCCCAAAATGGTGAGTAAAAGCCCACCAAAAGTTAGTGGTGTGCTCCCTTGCGAAGGCCAGGATACGTTAATCCTACCTCGTAAGGTAATCAAGTATAGTCACAAAAAGTTCTAAATTCTCATAACCAAAATTGTGTAAAAAAATAAGAATCTCTTGAAAGTAAAACCTGTTGAGTTACCATATTTTAGGTCTCGATGGTGCCAGAAAATTCACTAGATGAAATCTTTAGGTTCAAAGAACATATTAAATATGAGATAGGATGTTTTGAATATTTACTACTATTGATTGTCGGATATAGTAAGCAAATGTAACATTAGTTATTATCCTTAATACATCTTTGCTCTTTTTTTTTTTTTTTTTCGGTTAATACATCTTTGCTTCGAATGTTGTTAATTCATACGTAATTTTTAGTTAACTCGGATAACAATACTTGTTTCCCTGTACATATTTTTCATTCATCGCTTAGCTGATTCTGATTATATGTCTTCATGAATCTCTTGCTTTCAGTCCAAGGATATTATTGGGGTACGGCGCTAAATGATGCATTGAATACCGTTTCTAATACCGTTTTTATCTTTGGTATGGACGATTCTCTTTTCCTCATATCTGCGAAACACTCACGCGCTAAATGTGAAGAAAACACTTTTTGCACGTGCTTTCTGACAAATAAAAACAATATGCTTTACGCTAATCTTTAGGCAATTTTGTACGCAGCTCACTTCCTGGCAGCAAAATTCATAATCGGAGCTCCATGTGTGTTGATACTTCTAATCTATAAGTGGATGAGAAGACACCAAGCAATGGACGCAAACATCGAAGAATTTCTACAAGTTCACAACAACTTTTTGCCTATAAGGTACTCTTACTCAGATATCAAGAAGATCACAAAAAATTTCAAATACAAGTTAGGTGAAGGGGGATATGGTTCTGTGTACAAAGGAATGCTTAGGAGTGGCAATGAAATTGCGGTTAAGATTTTGAATAAACCAAAATCTAATGGCCAAGATTTTATAAGTGAAGTGGCCACAATTGGAAGGATCCATCACGTTAATGTGGTGCAACTTGTTGGTTTTTGTTTTGATTATTCCAAACAAGCTCTTGTCTATGATTTCATGCCGAATGGATCCTTGGATAAGCACATTGTCTATAAGGATGGAGAAGATTCTCTTGATTATAAGAAAATGTATGAGATATCTCTTGGCATAGCTAGAGGCATAGAGTATCTACATCGGGGATGTGACATGCAAATTCTACACTTTGACATCAAGCCTCATAATATTCTCCTAGACCAAAGTTTCACCCCAAAAGTTTCTGACTTTGGCCTCGCAAGACTTTACCCCTCTGATCGCGACACAGTAACATTGACCGCAGCAAGAGGAACCTTGGGATATATGGCGCCCGAGCTATTCTATAAGGACATTGGTGGCATTTCTTACAAAGCTGATGTTTATAGTTTCGGGATGATGTTGATGGAAATGGCTGGTAGAAGGAGAAATGTAAATGCAAATGCAGAGGATTCGAGTCAAATTTATTTTCCTTTGTGGGTTTATGATCAACTCGGCAAAGAAGAGGATCTTCAAATGGTAGATGCCACAGAAGAGGAAAGAGAGGCCACGAGGAAGATGATAATCGTTGCTCTTTGGTGCATACAACTGAACCCTAATGATCGACCATCGATGAGACGGGTTGTTAATATGCTAGAAGGAGAGATCAATGAACTACAAGTTCCCCCAAAACCACTTCTGTATCCAACAGAGATGCCGGTTGATTATGTTGAGAATGAGATTGAACTTGAAACTCTCTCATCTTCTTCAAGTGTTCCAACAATTTCTAGCGGTCACTGGTATGAGCACGATAACAAGATTGCGGAATCTTGTTTGGTGTGATATAGTTTCTCATGTAGAAATTGAATACAAGTGCTATCACTTGTGCTTGATTTACTGGTATAATCCTCAGGGCTATCTATTGGTATAGCACTCATGATATATTGGTGTTTAAGTAAATTTGGACACAGATGCCTCACTTACAAGAATTTTGATTCAATTTAGGGCACAATAATTCAGTTTTAAATATATGAAAGTTGTGTAATCTTTACATAATTTCCACTGATGCAACCTTTGATTGGTCCACACAATTTACTTTTCTTGACTAGCGTATCGTAATTTTAAAATTTGGATATTTTCTCTCTTATGAACAACCTTAACAAAACCAAAAAATGTTAAGATCCTAAGATATTGCTCTCTGTGTGTATGTATATCTATCTATATGTATATATATGAAGAAATTGTAAGCATACACACACACACACACACATATATATATATATATGTATATGTATATGCTTACAATTTCTTCATATTGTGTCAATAACTTCTATTTATTAATTAGTAATTCAAATATTTCCTTATAAGGCGACTTTGTAGAATCGTCTAAATGTCAATTTTTCCCAAACATGCAAAACATGTGCACTTTTCCTAGTACAAATTAATCAAACAGTGGCAAATTTCTAATTAATTTTTTTAAACATGGACTCATATTAGTTTATTTTGTTTCATTTGTCACCATCGTGCGACGAGAAACAGTTTAAATGAAATATTGTAGCATTCTGTTATGAATAATGAGTAAAGCGAGATGTTATAGCAATATATTTTCAGTTAAAATAATTTTGATTCACCATCAGGCTCGGTAGTTCATTTTTACGATACTAAAGCTGATTCCTAGTAGAGAGAGTCAATTTGCCAAAAAATGTCAAATATGGAAACCTAACTTCCTCATTAATTGGAAAGCCATGTACAACAATCTCTGCATAATTTCCATTGATGCGACCTTTGGTTAGCCCCACACAATTTACTTTTCTTGACTTCACTTTGTGGCGATTGGTTGACCTGGACATTTCAATGACAGATCACCCCCAATTGATCTTCTCGATCAAATAATTCCAAAGCAATTGCTAGAATTTTAGTCGCCTCCCTTGAACTCCGGCCAGTGTCTTATCACTTTCGACTCACGACTCAACCTTGTTGGACTGGCAGCTCCCTGAAATACCACTAGCTAATGAGAAGTTGAAATTTACCAGTTCACAGAGAGTATTAGAGTTGCTAACTCCACCATGTCAAAATCGTAGTTTCGAAAGAAAGAGCAACCAAAGATGAATTGCATAAATGGGAATCCAGAAATGTTTTTGTTGTGAAATATATGGAAGTTAACAGATTATAATTTAAAAAACAAAAAAGTACGAGAGAATGAAATTACTAGAGAAGTCAATAGGGAACTCTAAAAGCACACAAATGGTTTATGTGATTCAGTTAAAGTGTCAATACTTACTCCATTTGGAGAGTCACAAATGGAGAATCCACTAATCATTGAGAGATCTATAGAGTTATGATGACTCACACACTCAAATGATTCACGGTCCTATATTACACTCCAATAAAATAATTCACGGAGAAATTACCTATGACTCCGAAACACTTTTGAAATTATTTGAGGACGTAGATCACATGAACGCCTCAGCCACTTCAAGAAGTCGCAACACACTAACTTCTTAACTACCATACTCAATCCATAGGCTAAGCTCCCCCAAAATTGCTTCTACGTCAAAATATCTGTTGATGATGTCTAGACAAAGATAGAATTTGAAACATTTTCATGTTTTTTACATGTCCCAATAATCTTTAGTAGGTATTGGTATGAGCACAATGACAAAGAATGCAAAATCTTGCGCTGTGTGATTTTTCCACTCTTGTAGAAATTGAAAGAAAAATAATAGTACTCCCTTGTGCATGATTTTCGTGGCATAATCCCTGTGGCTGTGTATCGGCACCCACTTTTTCCAAATGCGCCTTTTCTCTAAGAAACTTATGGTCCTTTTAAGTCTCAGTGTCAATCCTTCCTCCTCTGTCGTCCTAAAAGCTTGCACTTACTAGACATGAGAATAACCATGTTTCCAAATAGAGTTATAGGTAGAGGTATCAAAATGGGTCATTGACCCATTTTGGACTCATATTCTAGTTATATGGGATGTATATGGCTCAAAGGCTTTTAAAAACCTAACTAAAAATGGATCAAAGAAGTGAGTCTAATTTAAATTGGTCAAAAATTGTGACCCATTTTCGACCTATTTAAAATATCAAGTGGGTTGGAACCTTAAAACTCATTTCTAAATTTTCAACTCAAGCCCCACACAATCTTTCCCTCTTTAACTTTATAAAAATGTTTTTTTAATAAAAAAAAATCGAAATTATAATTATTTTTCATATTTCAATTTTCTTTTCTTTTCTTTTTTTCTTTTTTTTTCTTTCTTTTTCTTCCTTCCTTAGCCAATGGCCACAGGGTGACGACCGAGCGATAGGCCAAGCAAGGCTCAAGCTTGCCGATGTTGGGCAGGGCCATGACCTCGCCAGATCGGTGAGATCAAACCTTGCCCAACGCTAGTGAAGCCTCGGCCTTGTCGACAACTAGCAAGACTCAAGCTTGCCAACGTTAGGCGGGGCCTTGACCTCACTAGATCGGCGAGATTGAGCCCTACTGCTTGCCGGCGAGCTCAATCTCGCCTGTGGCCGATCGCCACCATATCGTGGCCGATGCTGGCCGAAGAAGAAGAAAAAAAAGAAAAAAGAGAAAAAATAAAAATAATAATTAAAAATTATATTTTAAAAAATAATTAAAAAATCTATTTTTAAAAAAATTATAAAAATTTCCGTTAAATTTGTATTGCATAAAAGTGTCTTAGCAATACTTTTTTTATAAAAAAAAAATCATAAAAATGAGCTTTCTTAAATTTAGTTAAAGATTTTTCATATTACAATTTTTAATTATTCAATGGTATGTTCACTTCAAACAAGAGAAGCATGTGCATGGTCTAACTTTTTATAAATATTTCAATTTATAGGTTTTTTAAATTTTTTATTTTATTTACTATTTTTATTTAATTTAAAGTTTTAATCCAATCAACATATAGTAGATGTGGGTTTTTCTATAATATTAATAGGTTTTAGTAATATGGATCGGGTCGGGTATGTGTTGGATATGGGTCAGGTCGAGTATTGATTACTTGATTTATACTATATGAATATGAGTCAAAACGGGTTAAATGGGTCAAATGGGTCAACCATTTTTAACCCGACTCAAACCCACCCAACCTACCCATTTGACGGGTCTAATGGCAGGGACATTAACGTAGCCCTTGATGGTTAGCGCAAGATTGCTTCAGTTTTTCATGTTGCATTTTCCATGCTTCGCCGCCGTAAGACCGTGTTTCTCGATGAATTGGAATGCGCCATCCATTCAACCGCCTTCCCAGCCCTGATCCTGCGCCGCCGACATCACAGTCGACCAACTCCTACTCAGACAAAGGAATCAACTTACCCGCTGAAATGTCTGCTACCCCGTCCGCGGCGAGGGACGGCTGGAAACGCCCGACAAAATCCTGCATATTATCGTTTGACAAGCATTGAGGGAGCAATAAAGACGGTCCGAACTATTGTGGATCTGCAAATGTTTTTCTTGAATCCTTTCCTCGTGACCTTAAACCCTTTCATTGTGAGGCCTGTCATTCGGTTCACTCCCTAGCTTGTAAGGCCTGTCGATCGCTCGGTTAAATGAATCGGCGCGCTGCGCTCTCTCCTCGAAATCTCGAAACGTCCTTGCCGCTCCTGGCCGTCTTTGTAACGCGGCCATTTCCATACCATCCATTGCTCTGGTGTCTGCTGTACATGGGACCATCGTGTTGGTGCCGGAGGTCGCGGCACGAGGAGGCTTGATAGGCCCAAGCTCCTAAAAGGAAGATCAGCGTGACAAAGGTTGGTGAGAGATCTCCGTCTTGCCTCTCACGTCAGAGCTTAATGTCAGTCACGGCCCGACCACCAACATGGCGACCTTGATGCCAACTGGACATCTGCCATCTGTTTCTTTTTTAATCTTTTTTCAAAATTCGATGAGCTAGATAGAGGGTGAGCGGATCTTGGAAAAGGGGATGTAGTTTGGATCTTGCATGTGGGGAGATGCATGATCTATCCGAGAATCTAGTGCTTGTTTTAAGCTCTTTATCTGCTGACTCCACAGCAATCGGATTACAGTAAATGAGGTGGTTGGAGCAGGATGTGAAGTTTGTCCTGAGCCATGGCTGAAAAGTGAAAAGTTTTGAGACCCAACATGGTTTAAAACTTAATTGGTACTAATACAATAGGCTTAAGACTTTCGTGGTAATTTTTCAACCTAAAAATCAATGATTTTCCAGGTAATTGTTTGCCGGAAGATTCGGCAGCTTTCAGGTTTATTAAAGGCACAAGTCAAAACACAAACAAAGCCATTTTGAACACTGATTCTTTGAAAGGGAGGGTCTGTTCTTCGGAGTAAAGATTTCATGAATTCTCACATGCTCCTCTTCAATCCTTCATTGCACGCTGGTTACTAAATTGTTGCATGCGGAAGGAATCGTTTTACATTTTATGTAATTTGACATGACAGCTTTAAATCATTCTCGATAATGTATCGGGATAGATGTACATCGCAAGTTTTTCTTGTTCGCGTTATGAAGCCGTACCCAGTTGAATTTCATCCTAAGTTTCTTCACCAAGAAGATTTTTCAAGTCGGAAGTTCAAACATCTCTTCTTAAAAACACACAACTAATACATACAGATGTATATATCTGCAGCATGTCAAGCAGAAGTGAAAAACAAGGCCTTGAACTGAAAAGCTTCACCATATTTACAGTACACACGGATAGGTGGCTCATTATAATCTACGCGGTAGGATAAGAGGCCTTCATCGCGATGCCGCAGAGGCCTTCCTTAGCACTGACATCTCTCTGCATCCTTATGTATCCTTCCTCGCCCCATTCCTCGCCCCACGTGTTCTTCACCAGCCAAAATTTGGTGCCATCATCGCTTGTCCCATATCCAACGGCGGTAACACCATGGTCCAACTCAGTCCCACAAGCGCCAGTAAACACGCCGCTCGAGTAGAATTGGAACTCAAATCCTCCGGCATCGACAGCCACGGAAACTGGCTGGTTAGCAACTGCCTTTAGCAATGCCTCCTCACTGTTGGCGGGGACGTCTTCATAGCCCTTTATGATCACGGCACCTTCAACATTGCATTTGCCGTCCGTGCCCTTGTAAGGATAGTACGTCTCTGTTGTGAGGCCATGCTTCTCGACAAATTGGAATGCGCCATTCATCCAGCCACCTTCGCATCCCTGGTCCTGGCCACCGACGTCGCAGTCGATCAACTCTTGCTCGGAGAGAGAAATCAACTTACCCGTGGTTATTTCATTGATTCCTTCCACAGCTGCCACGGCTGAAAAAGCCCAGCAACATCCTACATTTTTGCAACGGAAACAGGACTCTCAAATGAGAACAACAGACATTCGTGGAGAAAATACCACGACAACATTTGGGGTTTCAACAACATCCTCGCTCTAAGAAGTTCGAATAGATTGGTGAAGGCAACTCATGAACTAATCTCCATCAACTTACCACATTGGCCTTGGTTCTTGACTGGTGTCACGGCTCCTTTTTCTCTCCAGTCCATGCTAGAAGGCACCGCGGTGATGTTTTCGTACTTGAAAGAAGCGACCTCGGTGGAGCACATGTGTGACTCGAATCGGTTCCTTGCCTTGAATTCTTCAATCGTGAGGTCAACGAACTGATTGACGCCGAGCTTGTAAGGCTTGTCGTTTGCCTGATTGAACAACTCGATACCTCGTACATTCACCTTAAATATCTCGAAACGGCTTTGCTTCTCTTCCACATCCTTGTACACACGCCCGTAACGGGCCATCCATTGCCCATGCATCTCGTACATGGGATCGTCTCGCTGGAGGGTGCGACCGGCGGCTTGATGAGCCCAAGCCCCCAAAAGGAAGACCAAAAGCACCAGAATGAAATATTGGTTTCTAAACGATCCCATGACTTCGCTAGCAATGTCAGGAGTGAAGGAGAAGAGCTAAGTGAATCAGTTTGGGAAGGGAGCACACAGAATCCTAAGATTGAAAATCAAATTTATAGTCCTAATGTTTTGGATCGTACAACAAATTTGGGGGTGGTGGATTCATCGACTTGCCCGATAATCTGTCCTGATGGGTACATCAAATTAATCGGATGAATTAGCATTAATTAAGAGAGGCAGTAATCAATTATCAACGCCAGAGAGGGTGTTGTGAGATAGACTTGGCTTGTGAGATTCATATCATGGAGTCTTACTTCGTTTCTGTGCGAGGCTTCGATTTCAGCATGTCTTTATCGTCTTTTTGGGCAAATTCGTAGCATGTTCAGTCCCCACAAAAATTTCTCACGTCAAACGAAACAAATGATAACTTTTAAAAAGATTGTCTATCACACTTTTATTAATTTGATCATAAATTTTTTAATTGTATTAATTGAGCCTTAAGTCTTTTTTTCATTTTATCAATTGAGTCTACAGGCCAAATTTTGTCTAAAAATCACTAAGGTGAACTACGTGACACAACCTATGTTGACGTAAATGACATTTAATATAATTTTAATATTTTTTGAATTGTTTTATTCATATTTTTTCTTTTCTTTTCTTTTTTTTCTTTCTTTCTCTTTCCTTTTTTTCCTTCCTCTTCCTCCGGCCAATCATTGAAACTCGGCTGCCTCGAGGAAGGGAAAAAAAACATAAAAGAGAAAAAAATTAAAATTCAAAAAATATTAAAATATTATTAAAATTATCCTCCTTAGTGCTGACCATACCACGTAAGCCGATCAACATTCATATTAGCAATATCTAGTCAAAATTAGTCAGAATGATTAAGTGACACTAGGCCAAAATAATTAGAATTAAATCGACATCAATAAAAGATTTAAAACTTTTTTGATACTTTTCTCGCAATCTTGATTTGCAGGTTTAGGGATGATGGATATTGTAGATAAATTATTGACCTATCATTTATTTGAAGTTGCATGGAAAGTGCAAGACTTCACAAGAGACAGCCTTTAGTGTCAGCTGAAAGGTTAGGATACCTCGTGTAAAAATAAAAAAAAAAGGGCCTTAAACATTTGGTTAGTGGTGCCAAGCTCAATTTGGTTTCGTACTTTTTGAACAAGGGGATATGGGATTAGTTCAAAAAAAAAGAACAAGGAGATATGGGAAAGTTCAACGTTACTTTCCAATCGTACAGCATATAGATGCACTTAATTTACCTCACGAGATGAAAGTACGTAATAAACACACCAAGTAGAAAATCTTTACATCATGTATTAAAAAAGTAACAAATTCGTACAAGATTTACATCGAGTTCCAATTTTCTTCGAGTGACATGCGCACAGGAGCTTGTGGGACGCATTCTGACCGTGGCATCGCTGCCACTGGATACGGGACAACCGGGACGGGGCCAAGTTTTGGCTGTTGAAGAACTCGTGGGAAGCAAAGTGGGGTGAGGAAAGATTAATAAGGATGCAGAGGAATCTCGATGCTAAGGAAGGCCTTTGTGGTTTAGCAATGAAAGCATGCTTAAGCTCCAAATCAAGCTACATATGCAAGCTCAGCGCAAAGATATCTAAAAAAATCAAGCTGCATATTCGAAACAGATAGCTTCAATCTTCGCACTACTCGCAGGACATCAAGGCAAGGGATCAGTTCACTTGTTTATAATGACGCCCGTTGAACGACTTCTCTCCTTTTGAAGGTAACACCTATTCAACAACTTTAAGGCACAACAACCACGTAGCCCAATGCTAGATAGAATCTACCTAGCCCACCCTCGATATGAATAGATCGATGTCATTATAGCATGACATTTCATCTTAAATCAGGCTAATACAGCTCAGGTTTCCATCCTCTTGTATAAAGAGACTTCTGCTTGTTGAGATCACATCAATGTAAATAAGCAGTATGGAAACAAATGTCGGTCATCTTTGAGCAAAAAGATTATGACGATTGACACATCTAACACGTGAAGAAATTATTACTCAAAATCAATAGGGCAAAATGGTTCATGATCTGTCATTAGCTCAACAGGCACAAACTTGTCGCGATTCAGACAGGGAAATACAATGGAATAACCCACATCACATAACCTACTTAGATGCACGACACAACTCCCTCAAATACAGTACCACATGCAAAGTTGCGCTTTAGCTTATTCTCAAAGCTTCAATTAGCAGACTGCCTCAACTCAGGTCGGACAAAGTCTGCATTTGCAGGCACAGAGATATCAACTGTAGGTCTCAACTGTGCGCAAACTTCAATTGCTCCATGCACCGGATCTGAGAAGAAGTTGCTGATGAGGTCATGGTTAACTGGGGCACCATTGTCCACAGCAACTAAAGCTTGTTGAGTCAGGATGTAATCAAATCGGGGAGCCCACTTCCTTGACCCAAGACGAGCTGTGGTCGAACAATTGTCGACCATAAAAGAGACTCCACGGGCATGCATGAAGGGGTTCAAAGAATCAACTGATTCTATAACACTCTCATTGATGATCTCAGAGTAGGAGTGTCCTTTCTTCCTCAAGATTTCAATCTGAACAAATATCACACCTCACAAGAGTAAGACACTAAAATGAATAAAGGATCTCCTCTTTAATTACTTTGCTTATGGTTGTGAAACTGCACTAGTAAGGCACATAAAAGAATCTTGATGTGCATGCAGTAGATTAAAGCAAGCCATAGTGCGCGTTTCTGTCCAGATGAGAAAATAAAAAAGCTTAAGATGGCTTCTAGCCCACCAAAAAAAAAATTCAATACAACTAGAGGAGCCTTGAAACTCAGAAACTGAAGAAACTAGCGTGGGAAGTATTCATCTTCCATGAGATTAAGATTACCAAGCCAACCATATTGGCACCAAGATATAAAAAGAGATCCTCACCTGGGCCATCATCAAGGCAACAAAGACACCAGCTGTGAAAGGATATAATGGGCCAAGGTCACCAGCTGGTCTTGCTGCTCGCACACGCTCACCCACTTTCCACATGCGGGTCTGATCTATCTTGCCCATCGGGAAAGCAGGTAGACCATCCTTTTCCTGAAGAGAAAGGACAAGAAAATCTTAATCTGGAAAATGGATGAGCATCCACTTTATACTTTTGCTCTATCAAATTGAAAGTCAAAATTTATCGAAGTAAAACGTACATAAAAGCGCCGTCCAGCAAGAACAACGCTGCGAATCTCACTACCACTGGCAACATCTTCATAGCACTCATACAAGATGTCCATGCAAGGATAGTACGATGCACTGTATGCCTTCTCAAATTCTTTTTTTCCTTCATCAGACAGTGAATTGTAAACAGCCAACATGCCCTGTTGAGAAAATGACCAGAAAACAAAATTAAACGCATTGACCCAGTAACAGGCCATACACATCTCTATAACAATGGTATCAGTGGCATCCAAGAGTAAGGGAAAATAGAAAGGAGCAGCTATCAAATTTATCACCAAAAAACAACCTTTGTGGAAATGGTCTTCGATATGATGCCTGTTATGCACTCAACGGTATTGTTGTATGCCAGATCTTCACTCATTCCATTTTCAGTGTACCTTCTGAACAGGGATTCCACAACTCCATGAACGGCACCAAGTAAAATGCCTAAGAGCAAGGCAAGCACAAACCAAGCATCATTCACATACTTGCAACATAGAAATCCATAGAACTGTTATCTGTAATTGTCAATAGATATTTTATTTAGGATTCATCCCGATTAAGGAAGCATGGAGCTAAACTCACCACGCTCCCCAAAGATATCACTTTTGTACTCCTGCTCCAAAGTTGTAGCAAATGTAAATGGAGAACCAAGTGCAACTGACCAACCAAGGGCAATGTCAGTGGCTCTTCCATCAACATCCTGTATTCAAGAAACAATTAGCACCTTTTAAGAAACTTAAGTCTCCCATTTTTGCTAAAGTGTGTTGGGAAGAAATGGGGCCTATATTTTTGTTCAGCATGCTCACCTGGTGGACTCCAAAACTGGAATTGATTCCAGCACCATTTATCTCTTTGCCTTGGACATAGAGTCTCCTTACAGAGGGACCCATCCCCTTGGGGCACACAGCAATCACGCTGATGTTTTTGGGGAAGTCAAGTCCCATAGATTGCAAATGCCCCAAAAGGAACCCGTGGGACAGACCGAGGATGCTGTTTGGCTTCATGTGAGAAAACACTTTCTCATAGTTATCCGCCTGCGGCATTACATGGAATTGGATATTCAGAAAACAGGGGAAAGAACTAAGGAAATAAAGTAGTCTAGGACTCTAGGGACAGTGGTGGAAGCCAAGTGCAAAGTTAAAGCTTCTTTGGCTAGTTTCATCAGTATTAAACAAATGTCACAAACCTGTGCAGCATCAGAAATCAGTAGCAACACAAGATCACTTCCTGAAATGGTTTCCCATATATCACCCAGTGTCCCATTCTCCTCAGAAAATCCTGCAGCACGAGCTTCAGCAAAAGATCGGGAACCTTTTCTGAGTCCAATCTGTAAAAATGATATGGTGAGGTGAACTTTCCAATTAAAATGAGAGCCCAGATAAACCCAATTAGAACTGTGGAACAGTGAAGGGATTGATTGTGACCAACAACCTTTTTAAAATTATTTACATAGCCTAAAGAGAAATATTACCTTAACCACGATATTAGACTTTGCTTCAGCCAGAGAATCTCTCAGATTTTGGGCTTGAGCAGGACCCTAGAAAAGCACACTCATTAACAGATGGTAAATACAAAAACCAAGTATGCACAGAATGTGAAGATGTTATAACCAAACTCAACGAAAAGCTTGGAAGATGAAAAACGTTTTGTACATGTTGTTTACCATGCTTCTACTGGAAAGAGTATGGATTTCACAACCTTCCTAGACACTCTAATAACTCCCAAGATTACACAGCCCCTAGGTTGTGTCTCTCTTTTCCAGTTACGCAACGACTCAGCTTAGCAACCACATCACACTGATTATATTGTCAACAAGTATGTTGTAGCTCTTTTAAGATATAGGAGAACAGCCAACAGAAAAGCCACTATACAAATGTCCGATGGATGTACCATCACTCTCACAGTGCGCCGAGCCACCTCTATCACGGTTATTTTTTCTAAGGAAGGAAAATGAAAAACCAAGGTTTAATGAAGTTCCTTCCAATTGATAGTTTGGAGGATAAACCCAAGATTCTCCTCTATCACTATACAGAAACTCCGCACAATAAAGAAATACTTCAAAGACCTCTGAGAGCTGAAGCCCACATAACGCCCCAAAAGAAGTAGACAAGCGAAGTTGCCAAAATCATGAAAGAACATCCAATGAAGCAGCTAAACCGACCAAACAAAAGTCAGAAATGAAAGGAAAGAGCCGAGAGATGGTACCTGAGAACCCCAACCAATAACACCAATCTGCTTAATTCCCTTGAACGCATCGGGCAGCAGCGGGAACAAGTCCCTTCCTCCTCTCACAATGTACTGCAACAGGGTGAAGAACAGAACAATCAACCGGTATTTCGACAAAATCAAGAGCAGCAAAGTTTCATCCTTTTCCATCATACACCCAGAAAGAAGCAAACCCGGTTTCCTTAGAAATGCAAATGGTACGCACGCACAACGGAACAATCAACTTCTACCCAGATGTCCATACATAAACAGATACATTCAGAACAAGAACAGATAAAAACACGTCCAGCCAGCGAAACCGGAGCAAAAAAAAGACACATTTCTAAAATCATCTTCCCATCATTTCTCTGCTCGACACTCTCCATGTCCCCTAAAACTCTCTACGCATAACGCACGGTCACTTAAAGGAAAGCCGCACGAAGCTCATCTTTTCTACGTAAATACTTAATGATCGGAACAGCAAACAA
Source organism: Eucalyptus grandis (assembly GCF_016545825.1). Classification (NCBI taxonomy): domain Eukaryota; kingdom Viridiplantae; phylum Streptophyta; class Magnoliopsida; order Myrtales; family Myrtaceae; genus Eucalyptus; species Eucalyptus grandis. The sequence continues at coordinate 13,938,345 of NC_052622.1, read as the reverse complement.
CACCTCGTCGTGACCGGCGAGCGTGACCTTCTCCTTCTTGAACACCGAGGTCTCGAAATCCAGCGGGGCGAGCGGCTTGACAGCCGGCACGGACACCATGCGAGCGCCCAGGGCCGAGCCGCCAGCGCCATTCCCGGCGGCGGCGGCGGCGGCGGCCCTGAGGGCCCGGGAGGAGCCGGAGGACGAGGAGAGGAACCCGAGGCTGAGGCTGAGGCCGGCCGGGGAGGGGTTGGCGAGGGCCTTGAGGGATTTCGAGGAGGCCGCGGCGGAGAGGGACGGGGAGAAGGAGGTCGCCGCCGCCATTGTCGAGAGCTGGAGAGCTTAGGAAAGGAAGCGGGTTGTTTGCGGGGAATGCAGAGAGAGAAGGGGACGAAAGGCTGCTCATTTTCGCAGGCGTTTTATAGTCGAGGGATTCAGTGGATTCAGGACAACCCCACCTCCGGATGCGGGTCGGGTGACAAATGACCCGCTCCAGTTTCGCAAATTCGGGTTCTCTTGAAACTGGCCAATTTTAAGGGTGAACGGTTCTCGATCCAGTTCAATCTCTCTCAAAAGAAGGGACAGGTTTCCGATTGAAAACTGGACCAATTCTCGGATGGTCTAATGAAATCGGTCACATCTTATATTTTACAGAACATGGTGGGTAAGTCCGATTCGATTTTTAAGTAATCTAATGGAATTTATCGTATCTTGTATTTTGTGCAGAAAATCTCTGAAACATGGCGGGTAGCGGTTGGATGGAGGAGGAGGCTCTCTACACAAGAGGTTTCATGATTTTGAGTAGAGAGAAAGCGTGCTTTTAGGAATGTTAGATGTAGAGAGAAAGAGTGTGCTCTTAAGAAGTTCCATGTTTTTTGCCTTTTCTGTGTAACGAAATATGGGAGGAAGGGGTAATTTTGGGATTGTACCGTATGAATGTTGGTTTTGAGAACAATGGAAGACGGAGAGGGAACAATAGGTTACGCCATAGAAGGAAAGCAAGGGCAAGAGGACAAATACAGGGAAAAAGGACAGTCGGTTGGGTTCGGTCTCCACGGTTCATGGCCCGAATTGTTCCTCTTGCTCACTCTTAAACAGCATTTCCCAATAACATATTCAATTTCAATGACAAGCTTATTAAACATTTACCCAATAATAAATATGCAACGTGATTTCGAGTAAGCTCGACTAGCTGTGCAATTTCTAGATTGGTATTGTGGGATATTTTCAATCCAATTTATTGTGTAAGATCGAGGCACAAAAATTACAGAGCGCGTAAAATAAAGACGTAAACTTAAAGAGCGGCCAAGTCAAGCAGGATCGACTTCTTGTTCTTTTTTCTCATTTTAAGTGTAGTGCTACAGCTCTACTTGGGCGACGCATTCGGCACACTTGAGGAGCCACCAACCATAAAACATCGTCGATAAAAGAAAGAAACGTCAGAAGCAAAACATAGAATTCTATTGCTTTCATTGATCACTTTATTTACCCCCTTTGCCGAGGGGAGGACAGGGAAAATTGATGAAGCTAAATAGTAACGTGGAGTTTATAATGCAAATCTCTCATTAAGTTGATACTTATTAGTATCCTTTTCTACAAAAAAAAAAAAAAAAAGAATATTTATATAATAAAAAACGTGTGAAAAACCTAATTTCAATCCGGTTTGCAGCGAGCATTGGGTTCATCACATTCAAGTCGAATCTTTCCTTATAAGTTTTCGGGTGGGTACCAACCTATCGCGAACTTGGACTTGAGTCACGTGCTCAATGAAAAAAAAAATAGAAAAAAATAATAAGATGAAAAGTATCTCGCGGGTGTGTGCAACGGCGTGCGTGCGTGGGGCACGAGTTTTGAAAATTATGAGGATGGTGAGGGTGGTGAAGATGCCCTCGCGTTTTTCGAGCTTTAAAAGAAAAATCTTTATTGATATTTTTTTTTTTTTTTTTGGCAGAAGCGTAGTCGTTTCCGAGGCTTTAAAGACCAGAAATCGGATTTCCATCGATCGACTAGGTGAAAAGTTGAAAACTTGCCATAAAAAGCAGTGTGATATCTACGGCCAACATATCCCGTTTTCTAAGTCTTTCGCCTTCGGATTGAAAAGATAGAAATTCCATAAATCTCGTGTCACGTTCACTCATGACTTTTTTATCAATGAATTTTCTCTTTTTGTGTCAAATTCAATCGATCAATTACAAACTGTAGATTTTTCAATCCATTATTTGTAATGCTATAGTTTTGAAAAAAAAACGTTTCATCATATGTACTATAAATTTTAGTCACGTGGCTCTCATTTTCCCCACCCACCATGTACGCAATACCAAATTACTGCTTTTTGTTAAGGCATGGCTTAACAATATATGAGTTCTTCAACCACTCCACTTTCTTTCTCTTTTATCTTCCCCACAAAAATTAACACAAGTATAGAAGCTTCCTCCTAACAAAAACCCTAGACGGCTCTCTCTATCTCTCGTGCACACGGATCCACAGCCATCGGAGGAGCTCGACATCGGAGGAGTCCGACCTGTACATCATTAGCATCTATAAGGATCCATGCCCTATTCTATGGCATTTGAGATATAGAACATAGAAGATACTCAAATGAGTTACTTTAGTACTTAAATATAAGTGAATTTTTTTTTTAAAGTGTGTATTACCCGGAAAGGAAGGCTGAACATTTGAATTGCTAAAGTCAATTAAAAAAAATGTGTAACTAAGCAGGGAAGCTATGTATTTTTGCCAATTAAAGAAAAGGACTCTTAAAATAGTCGAGTTGAAAATGAGCTCCCTAGGGTTCTTATTATTTTACATTGATATCGGTATTGAAATGGGCTTTAGGCCATATCATTTATCCTAGCCTATAGTGTTTGTCCAATAAAATAAGTGCAAAACGTATTGAATTTATACAAGCTATATAACTCAATACTTGATGTCTGGAGTGGACCCAAGTATTATGTTCAACAACAACATGATTACCTAACTACCTGTTAGGGTTTCTTTTTTCCTTTGATTAATATTCTTTTGGCGGTACTAAATTAGCACAAGTCAATATCAGACAGATTAAGGAGATATTAAGTAAATGACTAATTAGATAAATATGACAATTACTCTCATGAACTTGGGTAATCGATTATTTTGAAATTCAGCGTGGTTCTTACAAATAATATCTCATTAGTAAGATTTGGGTTTTTATAGCCTTTTTACCCTCGAAAAGCTTCAATTGGCAGGGCAGGTGAGGTCGTACGAAGTCCACATCTAGGGGCACGGAGATGTCAACCGGAGGTCTCAACCGGGCGCAAACTTTGATCGCTCCGTGCACCAGATCTGGCAAGAAGTTGCCGATGAGGTCATGGTTGATTGGGGTGCCACTGTCCACAGCAAAAGTAGCTTGTTGAGTTAGGATGTACTCGAACTAGGGAGCCCACTTCCTTGACCCGAGCTGAGCCATCTTCGAAGAGTTGTCGACCATAAAGGCAAGGCTGTGGGCATGCATGAAGGGGTTCAAGGAATCAACTGATTCTATGATGCTCTCATTGATGATCTCAGAGTAGGAGTGCCCTTTCTTCCTCTTCCTCGTGATTTAAATCTGAGCATACATCACACCTCACAAGAGTAGGACACCATGAAGGATCTTCTGTTTCATTGCTATGCTTAAATGGCTGTACAGCTGTACTAGTAAGGCATAAAAATTGACACGAAGATTACCAAGCCAACCAAATTGAGACTCAAGATATAGAAAGAGATCTCACCTGGGCCATCATCAATGCAACAAAGACACCAGCAGTGAAAGGATACAACGGACCAAGTTCGCTGGCTGGTCTTGCTGCGCGCACACTCTCACCCACTTTCCACATGTGGGTCTAGTCTATCTTGCCTATTGGGAACGCAGGTAGACCTTTTTCCTGTAGAAAAAGGATAAGAAAATCTTATTGGGAAAAGGGATGAGCATCCACTTTACACTTTGGCTCTATCAAATCGAGAGTCGAAATTAATCAAAAAAAAAACTTAAAAGGGCCATCAGCAAGTACAATGCTGCGAATCTCACTACCACCGGCGACATCTTCATAGCACTCATACAAGATGTCCACGCAAGGATAGTATGCTGCACAGTATGCCGTCTTGAATTCTTTTTTTCCTTTGTACCAGTGAATGGTAAATAGCCAACATGCCCTGTTGAGAAAATGATCAAGAAACATAATTAGACACATTGATCGAGTAATTGGTCATTTAAGGCATGTTTGGTAACCATTCAAACAATGATTCTGATTTTTTATTCCCGAGAGCAATTTGAAAACAGAATTGCGTTTGGTAAAATTTTTGTTCCTAGGAACAGATTTGGAGTAAAATCAAGAATTAAAAAAAAAACTTAATTCTTATTCTGGAAAAATAAAGAATAAAAAAAAGTGGAAAAAGAATTCCTATGCTTAGATGTGTTATCTCCCCTCTTTTGTTGCCATCCGCCGCCGCTGTCCGCCGATCGCCAACAACCGGTTCGGCAAGCTCGCCAGGCCAGGGCGAGATCCAGCGAGCTCACCCAAGGCAAGCCCAGCCACCGGCGAGGCTCGACCGACGAGGGCTGGCGACACTCGATGAGGTCGCCGGCCCTCGTCGGTTCGACGACCGGCCACTTGAAGAAGAAGAAGAATAGGAGAAAAAGAAAAAAAGTAAAAGTAAACAAATTATTTAAAAATTAAAAAAAAATTGATTTGGAACATAATCAATAAGCACGGTACCAAATCCAATTTTATTCCAAAATTAAAAATTTTTGATAATTACCAAAACAGCTTAAAATGCTTAAAAATTGTTCATGGGAACAAAATAAAAAAGAATTATTTTTTATTAGAATTTGTTTTCGGGAACAGAATCGTTACCAAACACACTCTTACACCTCTCCAACAATGGTAATAGTGGCAACCAAGAGAAAGGGAATATAGGAAGGAGCAACTATCAATTTTATCACCAAAAAGCAACCTTTGTTGAAATGGTCTTCCAGGTGATGCCAGTAATGCACTCAACGGTATTTTTGTATGCCAGATCTTCGCTCGCTCATTCCATTTTTGGTGTACCTTTTGAACGGGGCTTCCACAGCTTCATGAAGAGCACCAAGTAAATTGCCTAAGACCAAGGCAAGCACAGATCAAGCATCATTGGCATACTTGCAACATAGAAATCCATAAACTGATATTCGTAATTGCTGATAGACACCCTATGATCATATTAAGGCTTCATCCCGATTAAGTATGGATGGAGCTAAACTCACCACGCTCTCCAAAGATATCACTTATGTACTGCTGCTCCAAAGTTGTGGCAATTGTAAACGAAGAACCACTTGCAACCGACCAACCAAGGGCAACATCAGTAACTCTTCCATCAACATCCTGCATTCAAGAAACATTCAGCACCTCTTAAGAAATTTAAGTCTACCATTTTCGTTTAAATGGGTTGGGAAGAGATAGCGCTGTATTTTTGTTTCAGCATGCTCACCTGGTGGACTGCGAAACTGGAGTTGATTCCAGCAACATTTATCTCTTTGCCTTGGACATAGAGTCTCCTTACAGATGGGCCCGTTCCCTCGGGGCACACACCAATCACGCTGATGTTCTTTGGGAAGTCAAGTCGTGTGGATTGCAAATGCCCCAAAAGGAACTCGTGGGACAGACCTAGGATGCTGTGTGGCTTCATTTGAGAAAACACTTTATCATAGTTATCAGCCTACGGCATTACACGGCATTGGAGATCCATAAAACAGGGGAAAGAACTAAGGAAATAAAGTAATTTAGGACTCTGGAACAATGGTGGAGACCAAGTGCAGAGTTACAGCTCCATTGGCTAGTTTCATCACTTTGAAATACACATGTCCAAGTAAACAAATGTTACAGAAGTGCGCAGCATCAGAAATCGGTAGCAACACAAGATCACTTCCTGAAATAGTTTCCCATTGATCACCCAATGTCCTGTTCTCCTTAGAAAATCGTGTAGAATGAGCTTCAGCAAAAGATCGGGAACCTTTTCCGAGTCTAATCTGTAAAAATGATATGGTGAGGTGAACTTTCCGCTTATCATGAGAGTCCAAACAACCCCAATCAACAACTGTGGCACAGCTAAGGGATTGTTTGTGACCAACAACCCTTTTAAGTTATTTGCATAACCTAAAGAGAAATATTACTCTGACCACAATATCATACTTCACTTCAGCCAGAGAATCTCTCAGATTTTGGGCTTGAGCAGGACCCTAGAAAAGTACCCTCGTTAACGGATAGTAAAATCAAAAACAAGTATGCATAGAATGTGAAGATGTCGAGACCAAACTCAGTGAAATGATTGGAAGTCGGAAAACCATTTTGTACATGTTATTTACCGTGCTTCTAATGGAAAAAGTATGGATTTCACAACCTCCGTAGAGACTAATAACACCCAAGATTACATAGTCCCTTGGCTGTCTCTCTTTCCAGTTATGCAACAACTCGGCTTAACAACCACATCACACTGATTATATCGTCAACAAGTATGTTGTAGCTCTATTAAGAGATAGCAGAACAGCCAACAGAAAAGCCACTATCCTAATGTCTGATGTACCCTCATTCTCACATTAAGCTAAGCCACTTTTTCGAGGTTATCTTTTTTAACGAAGGAAATTCAGAAACTAAGGATTATAGAAGCACCTCGCAGTTGATAGTTCGAATTATAAAACCAAGCTTCTCCTCTGTTAGCACACGGAAACTTCACAGAAGAAAGAACTATTGGACCTCTAAAAGTCGAAGGCCACATAACGTCCCAAAAGAAGCAAGACAAGGGAAATTGCTGAAATCAGGCAAGAATATCCATTGAAGCTGCTAAAACCGACCGAACAAAAGTCAGAAATGAAAGGAAAGAGCTGAGAGATGGTACTTGAGAACCTCGACCAAAAACACCAATCTGCTTATATCCCTTGAATGCATCGGGCAACAGCGGGAACAAGTCCCTCCCTCCTCTCACAATGTACTGCAACAGGTGAAGCATAGAACAAATCAATCGATATTTCAACAAAATCAAGAGCAGCAAACTTTCATCCTTTCCATCTTACACCCAAAAAGAAGCAAAACCGGTTTCTTAGAAATGCAGATGGTACGCATGCATGACGAAAGAATCAACTTCTACCGGGATATATTCAGAACACAAAAGAGGCACATTTTTCAAATGATCTTCACCTAAAATTTCATGCATGACAGGCTCAAATGTCGCTGAGAAGAAAGTCATACGACGCTCGTCTTATTTATGTAAAATACGAAACAATCAGAGCAACAACATTACCTCGTCGTGACCAGCAAGCGTGACCTTCTCCTTCTTGAACACAGAGGTCTCAAAATCCAACGTCGGGAGTGGCTACATGGCCGGCATAGACACCATGCAAGCTCCTAGAGCCGAGCCACCGGCGCATCTCCGCCGAGGCTGGTAGCCCTTAGAGCCTTGGACAAGCTTGAGGACGAGGAGAGGAACCCCATGCTGAAGCTAGCTAGGAAGGACTTGGCAAGGGTCTTAAGTGATTTCAAGGAGGCCGTGGCAAAGAAAGATGGTGAGATGGAGGTTGCCGCTGTAAGTTGTATGCCCTAAAGAAACCATGTAATAGTTACATGTTATGGATTATTTAATGGCAAATAAGCTTTATTCATTCATCGTCCAATTATATGAATGAAGTCCACAAGATCAACTACGACCAAACTATTCTTAAGGCATTAAGAATATATGTGATAGGTTATAGTTATGTTGAATCTTTAAACAGTTCTCGATCGATGGATCATTGAGAAGAAATTGATGATCTTGTTGAGGCCAGTGTATTCTCAAGCTTCACTTCAGTATTGGATACTTGAGGGGATGATGAGTCACAAGTCATTGGGTATTGTGATATCTAAACTAGAATACAAGTGCTTATCTTGGACAAGTTCATTGAATGTGACATACATAAAACAATTGGCGACATGGAAGCTTTTTAGCGGGATCAATGTCTGATCGTTCGTGCTTTGGTTAAAGGTAAGATCCTTATACTAAGGCATAATGCTGACTTATGTGTTGGATGGCTATGGTTCACAAGTGTGCATAGTGACGCTTCATCAAATCGTTTTTATACTTGATGGTCATAGTTTGTTTACATACGAAGGCATATGCGTGCGCAATATGGAATCTGTCTTCTTGTTATACAAGATTGATGTCCTATGCGATCTAATTGAAATTCTTGGCCGAGGTTATAACCGAGAATGAATGGTTCATAACTCAAAGAATACATGTCAATTAGATTTTGGCATATGATCGAATTGGTAGCTTGACCAATAGTTCCACGACCATTGTCGATCAAAACATGGTGAGACAGAAGGATCGAATTACACAGTCGCCAAAGCTGACAGGTTCATTATGTTCTGAAAACATTTTACACTATCTGGGTAGCCATGATATATTACTAAATGTCACTCATGGTTTGCAGGAACAAAAGATTGATTTGGACAATCAGTTCTCTTGGTTGTGCTAATATATTAGTACAAGTCCTACTGCCAGCTCAGTGATGAACCTAGGGATGTCACACATCATAACCAATTAGAACGACGTTTGAATGAGAGAGAGAATATTGCAAATGTGTTTGCAATTCAGCCAATTAGATTGAGTCGAGCTAGAAATAAAAGTTCTGATGAAGGGAGTTTACAAACTTTGAAGCGGATTTCAGACTTTACGATCGAATCAAAGATCTGAAACATGTTCAGATTCAGTGACTGAATTAATGATCCGAAGTGAGTACAGAGTTAATTGCATAATTAATGATCTGAAGTGAGTTCATAATCAATAGCCAAATCAATGATCTAAAACAGTTTCAGACTTAATAGCTAAATTAAAGATCTGAAATATATTTTAGATGTAACGGTTACATTAATGATCTGAAATGGTTTTTGAAAAAATGGACAATTTAATAATTTGAAATGGTTTCAAATTAATGACCAATTAATGCTTTGAAATAATTTCAGAAGTAATTGCCAAATTAAGTATTTGTGACAATTACAAAATTAATACACAGAATAAAGATATAAATAAATGTCTGGAATAATGCTCTGTAACAGTTACAGAGTTAATACCTAAATTAGTGTTTGTAATGGTATCAAAACTTACGTTCATCAAGAGTTATGGCCGAATTAATTCTAAAACGGTTTAGAGTTAATGCGCCTATTTAAATGTGATCCGCACTATTTATAAAAGATAATGCAGAGAGCAAATCACCGGATGATGGACGGTCGACAACCAACAATCGATAATTGAGAGTGCTGATACTGATCAACAAAATCACTCACACAAGAGCAATTGCTAGCATAATTGTAGTTGTAAGATCTCTCAATTTCTCTCTTCTATTCAACGTGAGAATTGGTGGTGTGTCTGAACTAGAGGCCTGATGCTTGTAGGGCTGGATTTGAAGAACGCTAGAGCTTGTGAAGAAATCACACATTCTGCATCTGAAGAACGTTAAAACCAATATTATCGGAAGACATCAGACGTTCATGGTCAAGAATCCAAGAGCATCAAAACCGGTGTTACTAGAAGGCGTCGGACGTCGTGGTCAGAGTCTGAAGAACGTTAGAACTACTACTGTGAGAACATCAGATGTTCGTGCTCAGAACCCGAAAAAACTTCTAAACCAAATTTTGGAGCACGGTACAAGGTTAATATGATTAGCCCATTTAGCTCTTCTATGTGTTTTCATTAAAATACATGTAAATGTTATGAAAACACATGTATCAGTGTTTTTACTTCCATTGCAATCAATTGTTTGATCTTAATTTACTTATGCACGTATGCTTGTTTATCGAAACAAACACCAGCAGCCGCTGCCATTATTGCAGGAATTGAGAGGTTGAGACTTGTCACAAGCAATTTGATCTAGATTTTTTTTTTTAATTGGTGAGATGATGCAAATGAGGTGGAGGAGACACATGCATAAGTAGTGCTTGTTAGGTTACAAATGTAATCTATGTTCTATCTAATAGTGGAGATTTAATCATTTCATCTATCAATTACTCTCATTTATTATAAAAAGGGAAAAGTGCCAAAAAAGTCCTAAACCTTTTGGCTTTGTGTCGATTTAGTCCTAAATCTTTTTTGGTGTCGATTTAGTCCTAAACATTTTTACGTTGTGCCAATTTAGTCCATTCCGGCCAATTTTGGCCGGATTTTGCTGACTGGACACCGGCCGACTGACGTGGCTTGATCGGCGCGTGTATAACTTTTAATAATATTTAAATATTTTTAATATTTTTATATTTTTATTCTTTTCTTTTTCTTTGTCTTTTTTCTTCTCATCTTCTTCCTCCAGCCGGTCGCCGGAGCTTGGCAATCGGCCAGCGAGGTCGACCTTGCCGGCCACCTCGCCAGTGCCTGTGAGGGCGGCCTCATAGCCTAGGTGGCGAGGGTTGAGCCTCGCCCATGGTCGGCAAGGGCGAGCCCCGCCAGCTCGGCGTGAGGCTAGCTAGACTCCTCCCCGGCTCCATTCTCTGATTCCAATCTTGCCTTAGAAATTTCCTCCCTCCTCCGCTTGTCGTCGTCTCTAGGGTTTATGGGAGCTCGGGGTGTCTTTGGTCGCATGGCTTTGGCCCTGGATTTTCGCCTGTTTCTCCCACGACGACGATCTGTCGGGGTGGGGGTTTTGTGATTCCTGGGGTTCTCTGAGGCAGCTGGCCTCGCACTGAGCTAGCGGGGCATGCCCTCGCCGGCCATGGGCAAGGCTTGATCCTCGCCAAATCCGGCAAGGGCAAGCCTCGCCCGCTAGGCGTAAGGCCGCCCTCGCGGCTTGGGTGGCGAGGCTCGCTAGATCCGACGAGGGCGAGCCTCGCCCACCTGGCGCGAGGTTGCTCTCATGGCCACTGGGAAGGTGGCCGGCGAGGTCGACCTCACCGGCCGTCACCTTTGGCCGGTCGGCGAGCTCCGGTGACCGGGCCGGAGGAAGAAGATGAGAAGAAAAAAAGAAAAATAAAAAGAATAAAACTAAAAATAAAAAAAAAAAAAGAATATTAAAAATATTTAAATATTATTAAAAGTTGTACACCTTAGCGTCGATCAGGCCACATCAGCCGACCGGCGTCCAATCAACAAAATCCGGCCAAAATTGGCCAGAAAAGACTGAATTAACACAACATAAAAAGGTTTAGGATTAAATCGGCACAAAGTCAAAAGGTTTATGACTTTTTTTGGCACTTTTCCCTATTATAAAATATTCTAGAATAGAGCAAATTTTGATATATGGTCCACTCATCATTCCATCTACCAACTATTCTCATTTATTACGAACTGTTTTAGAATAGAGCAAATTTAAAATACATCCGCTCCTTAGGATATTTTAAAGAACACTAGATAGACTCAAATTCATGGTCCTTCGTGCTAGAATATCTCCGGTTCTCCTCTAGCTAATCGAGGGACATTGTCGTCACATCTTTGGTATCGAATTGCTTCTTGAACCACCAAAAAGCTTTTGTGGCTTCCTAACTTGTTTTACTCCCTGGAAGACCCTTTCATTAGATCAAGTATTCTCGCTTCTACGCATAATACCTCATTCGTATGACTCATTCCGCCATGATGAAATCAATGTCACGATCGGTTTTTGCCTCAAGATGTGCCCATTGCGACTCTCCTTGATTTGGTCATTTTCATCTACATACAAAGGTTTAAGCATACTCATATGGAAGACCGGATGTCCCTATAGTCTTGTGAGGAGTGCCGGCTTGTGTGTCACCTTCCCAACTCATTGTAACACTCAAAATGGCCTTTCATAGCAAATGATCCCCACTTGGTGCACATCACAATATCAAAGAACTTGCCCAATATCGGGTCCCCACGTGGTATTCTTCATGCTTTTGCTTCTTATCGGCCCATTTCTGAGTGCGCTTCAAGGCCTTATGCAGATGACTCCACACGAAGTCCGCTTCTTCTTGCCACTCTTGAGCAAACTTGCAAACAGATGGGCTACTCCCTCACTATGCTGTTGCAATTGTACTCAGAATGTGTGATTGTTACCCCATCACAATCTTAAATGAACTTTAGTTCGTAGACTCACTCCATTGCAAGTTGTAGGAGAACTGACTACGTTAATCAGCTTTACCCAATTCACTCACGTTGTACTCATATAGATATCATAATTTTTTGATCGGTTGCTTGACATTCATAATTTCTTAATCGATTATTTGAGTATCATAATTTTGGGGAAAAAAATGTTTCACCACGAGCACCATGAATTTGAACGTCATGTATGATTTGCCAGCAATAAACACCAACATCACTTAAGTAAACGTTTTACAAGAGTCATGGCACTCAAGTGTTCGATTAAAAATTTATTACACCAACAAGTGCTACAGAAAAGTCAAAGTAATTGTGACTGTCATTTTTCACATCCACTGTCTAAGGATGAGATACCAGCTTCATTTTAAGGCATGACCGAACAACTTTTTAAGTTCTTCAATCACTTCACTCTCTCTCTCTTTGGTAATCTTTCTTATAGAAACCAACTGAAGGATCGAAAGTTCCTCTTAAGAAAAACCCTAGAGGGCTTCCTCTCTCTTTTGTTATAGGTTTTATATTTTTCACATAGATGTAGATATAAAATTGGCACTAGGCCGTATCATTTGTCCTAGCCTATAGTAATTGTCCAATAAAATATGTATAAAATAAATGAAATTTTCGAGCAGATCGAAGTACGAAGTTCTGTAACTCAATAATAGATTTTTCAAACATATCAATTGTATTATGTTGTACAAACATTCACCAATCAACAACAATATAATTACTGAATTACTTGTTAGGATTTATTGTTTGATTAAGATTATTCTAGCGACACTAAAGATGACGCATTAGCTAGGTATGTGATATATGGTTAGATTTCTTATTGTCCGAGACAAGACATTTCTCCATTGGATGTATGTGGAGAAACTCTTTTCCAAATTAACACAATCTAATATTAAAATTAATTAAGTAAATATTTCAATTATAATTATGAATTGTGCAATTCATATTTTGAAATTTAAAATGATTCTTATGGATAATATTTAATAAACTTCTAAGGATATATTTATTAGTAAGATCCAATTTACAAAGTAAATAAATAAAAGGGAAAAGAAAAGGCTAGAGGAGCACGTTGTCATTGAATGTGATGCATTGGGAAACTTTTACTTTTTTTTTTTTGGTAAAAGGTAATAAGGGAGACTTTTACTTTTGTAATAGCTCAACCAATAAAAAAACCGGGACCATGTCCAGGAAAAGCATGAACACTACCGTGTCAATTTATTTTACGAAAAGTAAATAATTTAAAAAATATTTCTTTAAAAATAATCACTTATATCTTTTATAAATGAATGACCGAAAAAAATATTTATCGAACTTGAAAATATATTATAATTGATAATAAAAATATTTTTGATTGATCGATTCTATTAAGTGATATAAATGATTATTTTACTAAAATATATTTTTCAAATTAATTATTTTTGTGAAACAAATGGAACTGTCTTAGTTGAATTAAGTCACAAATGGTAGATAATACACTTTCTTGCTAAGGGGCAGACTGATTTCATTAATGTGGATCTTGGTCCACGAGCTGACATTTTTGCTTTTTTCATCATCGATGAGGACAAAACAAGCTTCAGAGAAAGTGGGCGCAGTAGAGACGTGCGCGACTCGGCGAGGAAAACGCTCATTTTTCTCTTTAATAAGATAAAACTATAGATTCTAGACCTCATAAATTCCTAATCACAGTTGCTAAATCACGATAATGATCGGGAATTTCATTGGTGAAAAAGATATTTGAACGATTGCATCATCTTATGCTTCAAAAACCACTCAATTAAGTGACAATTCATGTTATATCAACACTAGATCTAATTTTAATTGACTTACTTTATGTGAACGATCGCTTTTGATCTTGTAATTTTTTATCTTAAAAAGAAACAAAGTAAGGCTCGATCAAAAAGAGAGGAGGGACCGAGTTGCACACTTAGAATTACAAGTAAAGTGGGAGGTCTTTTAGGAATTTTATTCTTTTGAGGACGTAATTCCATGTAATCCTATACTTCATATTATTTGTGTAACCAGGTCATCGTGTTTTTAATTTGCATGATATAATCCTTTGACTTTACACATTTCTTCAAGTCATGTTGAAATTGCAAGCTTGATTATACTAAACAACAAATGGTGTGCCATCTTCAACATTAAACCAATGGCCACTTTTGGCGCTCCTTTATCATCTTGGTCGGTTTTCTCTTAAGGCCGAGAGCTTCCAACTGAATAATCGTTACATTCAGCCTTTTGACTGAATATAGTGGTCATATTCAATCGTCATTCTATAACCTGTCGAGTTACGTAACCTCCTTATTATTATCGATAAGATGATTGCATCCAAAGTTATTTTGTGCCAAGCTACCCATTCACACATCTGACCTAATATAATATCCCATTATGCCTTTAAAACAAGGATAATGCAAATCGTAATTTGCACACGAGCAAAACTTGCATACATACAGGAAGCCGCAACATGCTAAAGTGTATAGAAAGAAACTCTCAAATATCATTCTTCAAATTCAATGCAAAAGCTTGTCTTTAACAATGCGGATAAAATCAACATCTAAACTTCAAATGCTTACAAATTCTAAAGAAGTTGTAATTCAAAGGCTACTGTGGAAAAGAAAACAGACCATCCAACAAATCACATCAGGCTCGTATCCAAGAAATTCAGGAGTGACACAGAAATGTCCCAACCTAAAGTGGAAAAAGTGTGAGACTATTCGACCGGCGCAGAGGAAAATTTCGTCACGGAGCGGGGCAAAAGGAAGAGAAGTACCGGACAAAGATTAAATGGAACGCGGACCGAGAAACAGATGGATGGAAAATGTAAAAAGAACGGCGAGACAATAACAAAAGGCAAAAGCAAACGAAGGAAAAGAAAGTGGACCCGAGCGGGGTTTGGTCTGGTTTGGCTCCATTCGGAAGCCAGTGTCTTGGTTGCGACCCCGTGGACCACGTTGTCTGTAATTGCAGTGCTGCAAGTGGGGTGAAGAACTCTCCACGGACAAGCCTCGATCCTTCACATGGCTTGATGAACAACAGTCCAGACTTCGGACCCAAGAGAACTCGTGCGACAGTTGTCGGATTTCTTCCTGGTCCAGCAACCATTTTCGTCTTTGCTCTCTGCCCAGAATCGATTGGAGTGAGTCGAGCTAGAAAGTCTCGATTTTTACGTTTTTCGACTTGATCCATATTCAAGATTTATTAGAGCCATTGCTGGTTCACAGTGGTGGTGATTCTTCTCTCTGTGAGATCCTACATCTAGCGGGTTCGAGCTCGAGGATGGACGACTCGGATTTCGAGGTCTTGAGCGATGATCCTCGGGTTAAGCCTGGGATTAGAGCACTGCAGAGAAATGGGTCGTCGTCGTATTCGTCGTTGGTGCTGGACAGCGAGAGGGGAGAGCTGGTCGAGGCCTCCGTGAGCGCCAAGAGGAAAGAGCCGCCTGCCGAGAGGAATGTTGATGCCCTGAAGAATCACAGTGAGGCGGAGAGACGGCGGAGAGCGAGGATCAACGCGCATCTCGACACGCTTCGTGGGCTAGTTCCCGAGGCAAAGAAGGTAGACATTGTCGCAGTTTCTGTGGTTGTTGGTTTGAGGCGTTACCAGTTTTAGCTGGTCCGATGATGTTGACTGTTTGAATTGCTAAGGGCGACTTGGGGAAATTGTCAGAAGAAAGGGCATGATTTTTTAGGAACATGTCGGTGCTTATAACGTTATTGCTACTGTCTGAAGTTTTCTCAGGATTTTTTAGCAAAAGTTTTGAGTGGAGTTTGTGTTACTTGTGCCGTCATGTTTCTTATTTAGTATGATATTCGAAAATATTTTTTGACTATTGAATGTTTGAGATATATATGATGAGAAGCAGTCTAAAAGGAGTCCTTTCAATCCCTGTTAATCGGACTTGATACGTTGATTGTTGAGAAATGGCTTGGGCAGTGCTCTAATTATCCATCTTCGACATACTGAGATTCTCATGAAAATGGACAGATGGCTGCAGTTCGAAGTTGTTAATTTTGTGGAAAGCAATATTGTGATCCGTAAAGTACTAGTGAAATAAGTCATTTCAAAAGGATTCAATATGCCAGCGCAGACCAGAAAGAGTCTGCCCTTCAAAAGTTGTATTCCCCCAAGATCCATTATGAATAGATTTCACTGGGTGGTGAAAGAACTGGGTTTTTTTTTTTGAAACTTGAATGCATGGTGAATCACTGGTCTTTTTTGCATTCAGAGTATCGCTTTGTATTGCCAATGTTGCTGTAACTTAAGATTTATGGGAATGTTAGCTAAATTGCAAATTCGGATGTCACAGATGGACAAAGCAGCGCTGCTTGCCGAGGTTGTCAACCACTTAAGAAAGCTGAAAGGAAATGCTGAAGAAGCCATGCAGCAGTATGTGATACCAACAGATGCTGATGAAATAAAGGTGGAGCAAGAACGGGGTGAAGTAGTGGATTTAGAATTTGAAACGATCAAGGCATCACTTTGTTGTGACTACAGACCTGGCCTTCTCTCCAATCTAAGGCGAGTGCTTGTCGACCTTGGGTTGATCGTGTTGAGTGCAGAGGTTGCCACCCTTGAAGGAAGGATGAAAAGTATTATGGAGCTGACAAGCCATGTAGGAGATAAGACATTGTGTCAGGTTCTTTCAAGCTCTCTCCATTTGGCCCTTTGTTCAATGGTCGATCAGTTCTCTACTTCAGAGGAGTCTCCAAGGCCCTCAGTGTCAGACAAGAGGAGAAGGGCTTAATTATCCTGTTGTGAAAGATCTTGAAGAAGCTAGAGAAATTCGACTTCCGTGATAGTCTGACTTCTATAGTACATGGAACATCCTTTGGTAAGAGCTGCGTCATAAGTACTGATATAGTTCCATGTGTTCTTTTCTTCCTTCTTTAGTGAGGTGAGCTTGTAAAGATGTTTTGTGCCTGAAGCTATAACCAACTGGATTATCGTTGGTACTTTGAAATAATTCAGGGAAATTATAGTCGAGTGTCGGATCTGTTGTACAGAAAGTTTTCCTGGATGGATAATGCACGACTGGCTAATGGACCCTCGTCAAAATAGATAGTTTCTCTGTTAATGGACACTCATCAAGCTACGGCTGCCTATCCAGCAAATAGATGCCAGGAATCTTGAGCAGTTGTGAAGCGATCAGTGGAATAATTATAACTTTCACTGATGGGTGTGGAATTTCATCCCGAATCAAAGTGGTCAAGTGTTCTGATGTCGAGTCAGCAAACTGGTGATAATCATCAGGAGTTGGCTCCCATCTGCCACCACGTCCGGACGGTCTATGCATGTTCGTTCTGCAGGTGTTCACCTCAAGTTACGAATTTAGTTTGCCAAGACTCGGGACATTGGCAAACAAAGCCTGCCTCGACTAGAGACTGGATTGCTTGAGGGGGTGGTTAAATCAGTAACAGCACTGGGGCATAAGAGAATCAGGCAGATCGCTATGGGAGCAACTAAGGAGCCAAGTGGGCATCGAGACTCAACAGCATATCTAAAGATCGCAGCCTGCTAGACGATCTCCACCGGACTGGATGACTCAGCGAGTCCCTTGGCCGACTTTGACATGATTTCGACGAATGTGACTTCCTGGCGTCTTCCAAATGAAGATTTTAGATGCCTTTAGAAATGTTTTCCAATGTGAACTCTGTCGGATGCTAGAGTGAAGATGTAATGCTCCTGTTATTGTTGCTCCAAATGGCTGATCTGTTTAGAGCAACTTCTACAAACTTGCGTGCATAGTGTGTTCTGTCTTGACTTTACTATTCTCAAATTCTGCTTATTTCGGCTAAGTTCTCTTTTAACTTTAATCAGCATCAGTGACCGGGGTTTTCGTCTGTCTGGTGGCGAAATCGAGCGTGGTTTGCTTGCAACCGTCGAATTCTTTGAGGAATTAAAAGCATATCCTGCTGTGAACAGTCAAACCAGAATTAGGATGGTTCGGGTATCACAAAGTCTAGTTAACCCAAAAAAAAAAAAAAAAAATCGGACGTAAAAGATCAAATTTTTTTCCTTCTTCAGGTGTTTTTTCGCTGGTCGAATTACTGAAAGCAGAAAGATAACCGCAAATGGGAGATCATCAAGAATCCCCTCTCGTCCACATGTCAACGCGCTATTGCTCCACTAGATTTCGACGCCACGCAGACAACGCATTAGACAGTTGACACCGTGCGGCTTCTGCTTCCTCGTCCTCCTCCTGTCTGCATCTTCACTCTCTCTCTCTCTCTCTCTCTCTTCCTCTGTGAGTACTCCCATGGCGTTGTATGCGAACGCCCACAAGCTCTATCTCGCTTCGCCGGCAAGTGGGCACGATGCAAGAACCAGGAGCAACGGCAAGAGAGTAAGAATTCTGGCCACCAGAGCTGCGGCGTCATCGTCGTCGTCCGCCGTGGAAGTGGCGTACGAGAAAGGACAGCTGGAGAGGCCCAAATGGGCGGGAGAGACGCCGCTCTCTCGCCTGGTCGGGGCCGTCATCTCGTTCAAGCCTGTCTACTCTCTTCTCAAGCTCGGCGCTCGGCAAGTCCTCATCAGGTGGTCTTCCTTCTTGTTCCATGTGTCCGACTTTATTACTCAGTGAAACCTGACTCTGCTTCAATTGCATTACCAATTACGCTGAAAATGTGCACTGTGTGTTCGCGTAGTTTGGTATGTTAGATGGATTGAGAATAATGGGGCATGGTTTTTTCAGTATTTGAATGGATTGGTGGCGGTGCATGTAATCTAGAGAATGCAGTAGTGCAAGCGAATCAGTTTTGGTTTTTGTTGTGACTTGTGATTGAGTGTAGGATGCGTTATGAAGTCCAGCTTCATGGTATTGGTAAAAATGTGATGTTGGCTAGCCAGGAGCTCGGAAGGAAGGGGATGATAATCTGTAACAATTTTTCTTTTTGGGTGAAAAAAGGTGGATTGGGTTGAGTATCGGTTGGTTGCTGCAGTTTGAAATGTTGTTTTGTTGGATCACCATGAAGCTCTAGAGTCAAGGCCAGGGGTTACCGCAAATGGGTTAACGACCTGGTTTTCTTCTGGGGTCGGGATTTTGAGAATGCAGAAAAGCTGAACACAAAGGAAGAAGCTTTATTCTATTACTTTTCGGAATCTGTCAAAGAGACTCTTGATCTTGAGACTCCAAAAAAAGCGGGAGATGCTAACCCTGTACTTTGACATGCCAAATGAACAGCACAGCTGAGAAGAATGGCGTCCCTTGGCGAGAGATGACGAGACAGATTCTGGAATCAGATGTTTATAAGGAGCTGGAAAGCATTCAAAACCCCTCACTTGTGTACCCAGATTGTAAATCTCTCGATTCCTTCTGATTTTTCTTCTCCATATGCTTTTCCTTAGATACGGACTCGACCCTATGCACATGTATGCACTCTCTTGTTAAGCATATTGCACCAAAAAGGCGGAAAGGCCTCATGTAGGCAAAGCTTTTCACTGCAATTTAAGTGACTAATGAATGACAAAATGACTTTTCTCTAAACAGATTATCTGAGTCCTTTCCATGCTTATGATGAGGGTAACCTTTCATGGATGGTGAGTACTTCGTCTTTATAACTTTTATCTTCTTTAGCAATCATTTTGAGAACACAATTAACTACCTCTTTCAGAATAATCCTTTGCTCTGTTGAAAGTGCTTTACCATTTATTCCGGGAAGTAGAAGTCGCTACTTTGTACAGACAGTCTTTTAGATGCTTTCTATTATGAAATTATCAAAACATAATAATGAGGATATAACATATCCTAGTATAGCAATTAATACAAATCAAAGCAGTCGTAAAATTTTGCTGCCCAAAAACCTCGCAGGCTGCAGCAGAAGCAGAGCCTGCCACAACGTCAATGTCTATACGAGCCGTACCTGATGCTAAATCAGCAGATGAGGCAACTCAAGTAGTGCGTGGAAATTGGCTTGAGGCAATTGAAAAGCACCATAGACAGCACTCTGGTGGTTCTATGGTTCGAGACATTCTGGATATTGGATGCTCAGTAGGTATTAGCACTGGTTATCTCGCCAACACATTCCCTTCGGCAAAAGTCACTGTATGTGTATAAGCACGTACTCCAATCAGATTAATCTGTTTCCCTGTGGATTTCAATTTGCATAAGCATAACAATCTCTATCGAAATGCATTTGCTTTGTAGGGTCTAGATCTGTCGCCATATTTTCTTTCTGTGGCTCAGTTTAATGAGAGAAAGAGGTCCCAAAGAACAGCACCAATACAGTGGATACATGCTAATGGGGAAGATACGGGCTTGCCATCCAAATCATTTGACCTTGCTTCAATTTCTCTAATGGTAAGGTTCTCATTCAGTTAGCAAATAGATCTCATAGCTTTCTAAACTTTTAGCTATTGGCACATTGATTTGATTCTATTTAAGCCCATTGTATCTATAGAAAACTAGCAAAGCTCGAAGGACTGATGAGTACTGTCACAGTACCCGCATGTTTTACAATGTAATAATTGATACTTAGCATTTAAATTCTCAAGAATCTATATAATGAACGAGCGACATATCTGGTTTTCATTATTGCTCAGTGGAAGCATCTGGTCCGATTGTTTTTGTCATGCAACAGGGCTGGCAACTGCTGAGAGATGTTCAATATATGTTTTATGTTTGATATATTTGTTTCTTTTCCGATTCTTCTATATGCAACATGTGTTAGCACCTGCTTCCATGCTTCTAACTAAAGAATTACGTGCAGTTTCATGAATGTCCTACTAGAGCAACAACCAATGTAATAAAGGAATCGTTTCGGCTACTTCGACCTGGCGGCACCATTGCCATAATGGATCAAGCGGTGCGTAATTATCTCGTGTCACTCACTAAAGTTTGTTATTGCTGACTCCTTTCTCCATAATGGAAATACTGATATGATTTCCTTTACTCGTTGATGCAGCCATCCTCTAAGGTTCTTCAGGTATGGTTCAGATTCTGTAAATTGTTTTGGTTTCTTCAAATGGAAATTTTGCAACTGCAAGTATCATCACTACCTGCTTTCCTTGTTGATGGCATGTTTGTCACCCACGCAAGTTTTTTCTTTCATCCTTTTCCACAAATTATTCTAAATTACCAAGAATTGATTAACGAAAAAAGAAAGACATCAATTCCTCAGAAAATATAGTAGAGGCAAGTGAAGATTCTAGGTTTCACTATCAGGGGTTGTGTACGAATGAATATCTGAATGCCAATATTAAGGTGGATATTAACTTATTTGTCATAACATTCATCTCCATATAAGTGGGCTTGAGTTCTTATATGAGACTCTTAATGTTCTAATTAGTCAACATTCGACTGGTGAGAACATTTTCAACTGCTGCAGGTCACATATTTTATAACTCACCAGTCTTAGAACTAAATGGCTTTGTTGTACGATTGTCATAATCTATTCTGTGGGATTGCTAACATATAATACCTGGAGCCTCCATCGCAAAATTGACATTGAAAAAAAAAAAAGCAATGAAAAATGGAAAATGATTGTATGAAGTCTAGTTCTAGCTAAGTTGAAAATAGTGTCCTAACTGCTAAATGCTACAATAAACTGCACAGCGATAAAATCTTGGGTTTGATTGGCTTAAACTGAAGTATTATAACGGAGCAATAAGTCATTAAATCTTGGAGAGAATCGGCCTTGTAAACAGAAATCGGGAACTGAGCAGTTTTTGAAAGGAGCTACTCATCATCAGTGACATGTTCGTAGGCTGAAACATATTTTTCTTTGGCCATTTAACATCAGCAACTTTATGCCTCATCTTTACTATGTTCTGCAGAATTTGTCGCCTGTGCTGTTTACACTATTGAAGAGTACCGAACCCCACCTAGACGAGTACTATCTTACTGATTTGGAAGGAACACTAAGGGAAGCGGGGTTCGTGAATGTAACAGAGGTCCTAACAGATTCGAGACACAGAACTGTGACGGCATCTGTGCCTCATTAAATATGTGGTTGCGAGGATGTTTTTTGGCTTCCAGAGCCACGGTAAATGGCGAAAAATAAGATGCCATTTCTCTAAACCTTCATATTAAAGCTGTATGAGGAAAACCAGACAGTTTTGTAAATGATTGTTGATCATTGTCCGGCTCATTATCCAGAGTCGCATGTTGAACAGCTGTTGCTTCTAAAAAAATTTCTCAGATTTCTTTTTTCATGAGAACTTTGGATCGTGAGAATCGACCTATCAAACATTCAAGAGCCTTTTCTCTTGGAAGAAGAGACGATGTTTGTACCTTCTCCACAGTGCTAAAGTGATTTGCTCATACAATGTGTCTTCAAGGTACTCTGTTAAAGGACGTATTCTCCTTGCCATGGATACTTCTGATCGAACCACAAATTATGATGGGAAAAAAATGGTGAAAACTTGTTCTTATAATTCAAATTAATACTTATTGATTAAAAAAAGAAGCTGGAATTCCAATTGAATTGGTACAAATAATATCGAATGAACTATATATTTTTTTGCGATTTAACTATACCATGTCAAAGGGAAAAACTTCTTGTTGGTTGTCGATGCTCCAAGCCAACTACACTCGAGCTTATTTTCGCAGAAGATCTCATTTAACCTATATGCATGAACAGATCTCATTGGATTACCACCTTCAATATCAACTGCTTTTTTAGGGCCATTCTTGTTCCTCTCACCTATACGGTGGCAATAAAAGCTTAATTCTTGTAGGAAGACAAATTGGACATTTAGCAGTAGAATATACATATGCACAGGCTCTTTTCCACACTTGACCTTACTTTAGTGCTCACATCTCACTTTCAACTTTATCAAAGGTCAACGCTCACTTGTTTATTCCGCAGGCCTTGACGAGCACGGCTTGCTTCCTTCTACTGCCCCCTGAATCTCATCTGAAGCACACTGACAATGAAACAGTTGTCCAACCCAAGCCAGTTCTGAAGCTCATCTTTCGCTAAATCCAGCACCAACCCAATTTTCAATTTCCAGATCCGGGGCTGAAGAAGATGGCACCACCCACGAAACTATCTGGAATTTGCTCTCTGCTGATGGGTCTTCTCTTTGCCTACTCTGCATCTGTTCAACTAGATGATCCAGGTACTCTAACAGATGATTTTGACTAGTCCCGCGATCATATATACCTGTCGATGACTACATCCATTTTCTTGCAAATCTGTCAGATTGGTACTTCTGGTTGCCTCTGTATTCCTTTGCCTGCCTCGTGAACCTGGCGAGCCTGGTCTTCTTCGCGTCCAAACTGGTCCCAAGCATTGGGAAGCTGGCGCTTTTGCTCGGGCTGTTTCTGTTCATGAAGGTGGTGGTGGAGGACTATAGGCACGAAATCGCCGGTTTCTGGTCGCTGGACATGAGGGAGAGAGTTGTGAGAGAGAAATTCGGGAGCGGGCTGGTTGTGTTCTCCATGTTTCTGCATCTTCAATCCACATCCAATGAAAAGGGTCTCTTTACGAGGAAGGATGTAGGAGTTGCCAAACGTATTGAACTTGGTGAGACTCTTTTGCCCACCCTCTGTTGACTTCTTGGATTTCAATTGAAGCCAATGGATTGGCATTGACTTTTGGCAATGATCTTTCGAAATTTCAGGACAGATGATCTTGGTGGGCATTGGTTACGGGCTGTCCTTGGTCTTCTTTGCATTCCACAAGGACGAAATGAAGTTTTGACTGAATGAATCTCGAAGGGATCATGTAAAAACCCAGAGATGGTCATATTTGTGTCTTATCAGTGTGAGCGCGAGAGATCTTCAATTTTCACTGTTTGATATGTATCTACAACCTTCGGTTTGCAAGGGGAAGGATTTGTAATTCATCTTCTGACATGAATGCCAGCACGATCCATTCGAGCACCAGTACTCCGGCAGGTCAAACTTTGACCGAGAATAGTTGTAAATGCAGCAGAAACGGATGTACATCCACCAAAATTATCCACGGAATGAGTTTGTTCAGTTAGTTCTTTGTCAACTAGAGCAGTAAACGCAAACGCAAATCGTTGGTAGTCATGAACCTTTTGTTCTCGAGCAAATATAGAGTCACGTCGCATGATGTGCTAACATACCATCTTCAAGGTATTCTGTTCTAGGGTAAAAATCTAAGAGTGAATATAGAGTAGGAATATAATAGGATAGACAAAAAGAAAGAAAATATTTTGGTCTATTACTTGATCCCGGCCCGGCCCAGCCCGTCAAGCCCAAAGGGCAAGCTGCGGGCTTGGAACAATGTAATTTCCTTCCTTGGCTCGGCTCGTGCTCCGCTGGTCAACCTCGTCCAAGTTTTATCGCGAACAATAATAACCTCTCCTATGTTTTTTCTTTGCCTTCTGTTTCCATTCACACGTGGCAGACAGGAATTCCAGGTAAGCTCCCCCCCGCTTTAATGGGGCGCCAGCTCGGACGACACGTGTCGAGACCTGAGTCCGCTAGCTCGCCGTGTTATCTCCCGTTCTCAACACGTGGCGCCGAGCCAGTTGACACGTGTCTCCTGCCATGCACGCCCACGTCCATCGATCTCACCCCCTTCTTCTTCCGAGCGCTCTGCTTAATACCACCGTCGTTCTCGTTCCACGTCTCTCATCAGTTCTCAACTTTTGAAAGTTCAAACGCACACAAAACACGTACAGACTCGAGAGAGCAAACATGGCTTCGGAGCAAGTCTCGCGAAGAAGAGAGAACACCACGAACGAGCGAGAGATCCACGTGGAGACGGACAAGGTCCCCAAGATGACGATCCACTTCGAGTCCCTCGCCGAGAAGGCGCAAGCCTCGGACCCGGCTGGCGGGAAGGAGGCTCCGCATGGCGAGGCTCGTCTGGAGCGAGAGGGGAGAGAGACCGCAGGACAGACGGAGACGACGGCCCGACATGATCGAGAAGTGAGGGAGAAGGAGAAGGAGAAGGAGAGTAGCGACGGCAAGCAGTTGGAGTCCCTGGCGGAGAAAGTGAAGACCATCGATGTGGGAGGTCAGAAGGGGGGTTATGAGGGTGGTGAGAGAGGGGGTCGTGGGACGAGAGGAGAGTCGCTGGCGGAGAAGGTGGAGAAGATAGAGATTGGCGGAGCGCCCATGAAAGGAGTGAGTCGGGGTGAAGAGGGAGAGAAAAAGAGAGAAAGAGGAGGCCAGGAGGGGAGGGAGAGGAGCGAAGGCGGTCGTCAACATCATGGGGAAGGTGGAAGGAGGACGGAGAGGGAGACTTATCAGGTTGAAGAGAAGGGAGGCCGAATGAGAGGAGAAAGTGCCCCAGGTAACCCTCAACTGTTTTGGTTTTTTTCACATTGGATTTTGTCGAAGGATGTTCGACAAGAATGAAGATCTTGGAATGATGCAGCTATGATATACTCGTCTTTTGAATCACTTCATGACAAACTCGTATTAACACGCTCATCACATGCTTCTATAACAACCATGTAGAACAAGGTAGAATGAAAAAGGCTGCGCAAAGAGAAAGAGAGCAGCATTGAATAGACTTGAATCAAGAACGATTTTGTTTTAGTTTCAAAGTCCAGACGCGGTTGTTTAGAATGTAGATAGCATAAATTAGTAACAGTTATCCATTTGTCATAGAAGTTCAATCTTCGTAAGTTGGGCGGCTCAAATTTCGTTTGGTTTATATTTCATTTCTGTTTGGATCGGCCTTACGAGCAGACACTATGCGAATAGATGTCACTTTGACTCACTTGGTAATGCTTTTCCAGAAACGGAAAGGAAAGGTGGCGAGGAGATGCAGGGCCAAAAAAAGGGCCACGAAGAAGAAGCACAACCTACTCTAGAAGAAGTTTCGAGATTAAGAGCATTGGCCCAGCAGAATTCGATGGAAATACTGAGAGCTGCGGAGGAGCGCTACAACCAAGCGAAAGAATTGGCGAATCAAGGACTCGGTACAGCTTCAGAGAAGGCCGCTCAAACAAAGGACACGGTCCTTCAAGGTGCTCGTGCCACGACTGAGTACATGGCAGAGAAGGGTGCGAGGGTCAAAGACACAGCCGTTGAAAAGGGTCAGCAGGGTCTTGCGGCTGCGAAGGAAACCGTGCTCAGTGCCGGAAAAACTGCTAAGGACTACACCATTCCAAAGGCAGAGCAAGCTAAGGACTACACGATGCAAAAGGCTGCAGAAGCCAAGGACTACACACTTCCAAAGGCAGAGCAAGCTAAGGACTACGCAATGCAAAAGGCCACAGAAGCTAAGGATAAGACGGTGGAG
This sequence comes from Eucalyptus grandis, assembly GCF_016545825.1. Classification (NCBI taxonomy): domain Eukaryota; kingdom Viridiplantae; phylum Streptophyta; class Magnoliopsida; order Myrtales; family Myrtaceae; genus Eucalyptus; species Eucalyptus grandis. The sequence continues at coordinate 13,912,141 of NC_052622.1, read as the reverse complement.
ATCTCTAAAGGAGTTGCCAATTACACGGGAGAGAGAGCGGTTGCAGCAAAGGAAGCGGCGGTGGAGACCAGCAAGGGCGCGGCAGAGTATGCAGGGAAAGCGGCTGTGGAAGTCAAGGATAAGACAATTGCGGCTGGGTGGGGAGCTGCTCATTACACTGCCGAGATAACGGTGGAGGGAACGAAGGCTGCTGCCAGGGTCGTTCAGGGAGTCGCTGAGAAGGCAGGAGAGGTTGCTCTTGGTGCGGGACATAAGGCTGCAGAGATTGCTGCCAAGCCCTTGGTTGCAGCAAAGGATGTGGCAGCTGCGACTGGTGAAAAGGCCAAGGAGTATACAGCCAGGAAGAAAGAAGAAGCTGAAAGACAGCTAGAAGCCAAGAAGTCAGCCGAAAACCAGGTGTTTAGTAAACTAATCATGCGAATTCTAGTTGTTGTGCGTTCTTGATGATGTTCAATTTAGTTTAACAAAGAACAGACTGAACACTGAGTGAGAACGGTAATTACGATGGGCTTTTGCGCATAACTAGCGGACTTTAATAACTAAGATCAAGAATATCAGGATCTTATCAGGTGTCTGGCGGTTCTGGTTATAGTGGAATGTCCTTGAGTCTTGGATTATTTTATGTATGAGATAATTGCTATGTTTCCTCATTCAATAGGAAATTGAAACGCTTTGCAGGAAACAGAAGGGGCTGAACGGCCCAAAGATGTAGTGTCGCAAGCCAAAGAAATGGTGGAAGGGGGGGCTAGAAGAGCGAAGGAGACTACCCAGGAAATCCTCAAGGGATCGACCGAGGAGGGAAAGATGGGGACCGGCGAGCAGGTCGCTCAGGGAAAAACAGAACACGGAAACACCGAGGAGCAGCAGCCCGGAGGGGGTGTACTTGAACAGCCCAAAGGTATAGTCACACAAGCCAAAGAAACGGTGGAAGCAGGGGCTAGAAAGGCGAAGGAGACTGCCCAGGGAATCCTTGAGGGATCGACCAAGGAGGGAAAGATGGGGACAGGCGAGCAGGTCGCTCAGGGCAAAACAGAACACAGAAAGACCGAGAAGCAGCAGCCCGGAGGTGGCGTACTGGCTGAACAGCCCAAAGGTGTGGTCGCACAAGCCAAGGAAATGGTGGAAGGAGGGGCTAGAAAGGCGAAGGAGACTACCCAGGAAATCCTGGGGGGATCAACCGAGGAGGGAAAGACGGAGACCGGTGAGCAGGTTGTTCAGGGCAAAACAGAACACATAAAGACCGAGGAGCAGCAGCCTGGAGGTGGTGTACTGGGAGCAATTGGCGAGACTATAGTGGAGATTGCGCAGACAACCAAAGAGTTTGTGGTCGGGCAGGACGAGCCAGGAGGCGAAGAGGCAAACCTCGCTTTCTCGGCCTCCTCAACGGACCGTAGCGAGCAAGGAGAGCATAAGCAAGACCGCTGTAAATAGAGGTTGGCCACAGAAGGTTCATAGCTCTGCTTTGATTTAGGATGGGAAGAGGAATGTAGAGTTGAGAGGTGTGCCAATGTGAAAACGTGAGAGGACGAACCTGCGAAGCAAATAAAACAGTTTTCTAGCTCTTGTCCTAGTGAAACTGGTGGATGTACAGATAGAGAATGTTTGTTGTATGGTGAACTTTCGTGTAATAAACGATTCTGGAATGGTTAAGATTTCCATTTCTGAGTGACCCATCTTGCTTTCTTCTTATGACCTTAAACATGTGGACATAAAAATGAAGATGCACGCCAGGAAAAGTGAATCAAGAAAAACGGCTAATCATACTCATGTCTGCAACTGCAAATGAAAGACGAATCGACTTCAATCAAATTTTTCTAGAAATTTCACAAGAGCGGATTTCCCTTTTTTTTTTCATTACATACAAACCCAGTAATCGGCCGCACATCACAGAGATACTGCCATGAAATCCACGTACGGGAAAGAGGAGAAATACCAGTCAGCTCTGAAAAGCAGAAACGGTCATCAAATGGTGATCGGTATGATCAACAGGGTATCTGAGAAGTGAACCACTCCATGACGTGAAGGGGGCTTTGATCAGCTCCAGCGCGAACTCCACTAGCAGGGTCACGCACAGGAAGCAGGGGCATATCAGAGTCAACAGCAATCTGCAGCGTCGCCCACCATTTTCTCATCTTATTCAATCCATGCAGGGTTCAAAACCCAGAGACTAAATCTCAAGACAACTGGTAGAGAGAGAGAGAGAGAGAGAGAGAGAGAGAGATGAAACGTACCCAACGATCCAGACGATGATGCCGACTATGGAGACTAGGAGAGAGAGAAGGGCGAAGGGAAGGCCAAGCAGGAACGCCAGCGGCCTGCAATCATCTCCGCAGCACATTCTCGCTGGCTCTCTCTGTCTCTCCCTCCCGACCTCTGTTCTACCGCCTCTGATGTTTCTTTCTCTGGAAAAAAAGTTGATGAGACAGAAATATACGCTTTTTAGTTTCTCTGTGCGTAAAGCTCGGTTTCAGGAACGACTTCCCATCACCCGTAGTGCTCGAAGGATACCCGCCGATGATGCTGTCCCGCGATTGCTTCGCATTTTCGTCACGCTATCGAGAACCCAGGAAAGTTCGTGATAAAGTTCGAGACTTTTGGTTGAGGAGTGAGCTGTTATCGCAGATGCTGCAATACGTGTAAGGCCTGTTGGGTCATCACGTGGAATTTAGCTTCGGCTGATGATTCTCCTTCCTATTCTCGACAGGGATGGGCGGCATTATTATATGTGCATTATTATATGTGCATTATTATATGGAAGCGCCGCGTCTCTCCTGTCTTAGGAACGCAGCACATTAGTCATCTTTGCTACGATTGATTTCTTCGAACGTAAGCTGAAGTTCTAATATGTTCAGGTCAATCACGCATCATCTTGGAATGCTCTCCTATGAAATATTGTCATTGCCTCCCTCCCTCCCTCTCTCTCGGGTTTTTTTTTTTTTTTGACTTTTCATTTTCTCTTTGCATAATAAGAGATTCTATCCGGTCTACACCATTTCTAGGGATATATTAGGCCTCTTTGAAGTTCTAAAATGTATATATCCCGTTAGAAATCAAGGGGAATACTCGCCTAGACCCAAAATATATAGTTGTAATCCACCCAACCTAATGGACACGGGTGGAAAATTCCCTCACCATCAAACATGGGATATGATAATTTTACCTGTCCAAAGTTCTGTATCTAGGCTCACCAGAGTCCAAGGTCTAATAAGTAATCAGTCATGAAGAGACTTAGCATAAGGACCAAAGAAGAAGGCGCACACAGCTTTAAGCTGACAGACATCACACGGCAAAGTTCCCTGTATCCTACCAATATTGATTCGTCCAAGATAAGCTAAAAAAGGGAAAAAAAAAAATCAAAAAGGTGCAACAGCGAAGTTCGGAAGTATTAACTTATGTAATATTTACATCTCAATAGGAGTGTGGAGAAAGGCACAGAACAACATGCCTATGATATCACACTGAAATCATGAGAAGCGATCAAAAGTTGAAATACCACATCCTCTCCTCAATGAATTCTTGAATTTCTTTTATGCTTGCCGAGGTAGTTGCTGATTTAAAGAAAGGTTTTCCTTGAAGTTCCTGATAGCAAGGAGTCATTTTTCACCTGGCATACCACACCGCCGCTGATGTATGTAGTCACTGTAAATATTCGTACCCAAGCAATTGCTGTGGTAATACGAGTGAACTTGTTTCACCTGATCTGAACAAAATCATCAGGCAGGTCTGCTTGAACTAGAGTTCTCACTCTCCATAGATATGATGTGAGCCAGCCTATCATATACCTGCCATGATTATTTCACCATCATAAGTGACAGGTATCTATGAAACTTGCAAACATTTGGTCCAATCATCTGAAAGACCTCTCATACCACAGAAAGCTGCTCCTTCCCATCTTGTTTATTTGTCGATGATGATGCATACCTTGTGAAATGGTTTAAGGAGAAAATCAAAACAAGGTAATAGGAAAAGCAGAAAATTTTGATTGCCGTACTCTGTTAATTTTCCCTCACCAGTCACGAGGAATACCAGCTTCGTCTCGAGCTGAATAATTGAAAGGGCCCTTCAACTCTACGCCATACTCTGTCAATATGTCTGCACGAGAAAGTTGAATCAGCAAAGGTTTATGGGTTCATAACAGAGGCCTGAGGGAGTAGGTCCTGAACCTTTGAAAGTGGAGCAAGGAGCATGGTTCATTTTCCGACAAATGGAGATAAACCAATCGACACCAATGGCTACATGAGCCATTTCCTCATCAGCAATCCTACCCACGATTTTAGATGTCATGTTGTCACCAAAGCCGACCAATTTTTGCACCAAACGTGGCCCAGCATCAAGCCCTCTGGCCTCCTGAATGAAAGGGAAAAAGAAATTCCGTACATTTGAGCAGGCATGGCAATTTGTAATCAGCAGCAATACTGTGGAACTACATAAGATATGGCAAGTTGGATGATCTTCATTTTCAAATGTTAACCATGTTAATGCTTCATACTGAGGTGAGCATAACAGCATCCAGGCGAAGCGCACTCTTCTTCTCAACCTCTGGAAGGAACTTTTTAAAGGACAAGATGAATGTCCAACTACCATATAGCAAATTTAAGCAATGTGAAGAAGATGGCACAATATAACAATGATGCCAAAGAATCGAGGAGCTAAATCAGGAAAAGTATACATAACCTCATTTCTCATAGCAGAAGAAAATTGTCGGAAACATCAGAGGGTCAAGAACAATAAATGAAGGCCTTGGGTGAGTAGGGAGAAGGAGTGCCTTCATGTCGTACTTAACATTACAAGTGAAAAGACAAATGGAAAAGCAAGAGTCTTTGGGCCCATCATTGGAAGAGAACGCTTTGTGAAGCTTGTCATAACAAACAATCAACAACTCAAATGTTAAGGGATACCTGAACCAGTGGGATTACTGCCAAACGAGCAGCAACATTATCAGAGGATTTCTCACACTCTCTCCAAAGAAAATTATGAGCAGGCATATCTCCATACCTAGGTAAACAAAGAGAATATGATGAAGGCACACTGGTCGCACAGGCTAGAATGAATTTGCTAACCCAAAAGTTCCCTGACCTGAATCCAAGCTCCAGCAGCCTCTGAGAGCACCAAGCAAAATGGCGACTCTCATCATCAGCGACGTGAGCAAAGTCCGCAAAAAATCCTTCCCCAAGAGTCTCCAAGAATGGTGAGAACCGAACCACAGTATCCCATGCCAAATCAATTGCATTCAGCTCCACATGAGCCAGATTATGCAGCATATAGGCATTAAGAGGTAACCCTGATACTTTAGGGGGCGGTATGTCCTTTGGGGAAACCTATAGTAAATAACAGATGAGAAGACGGTTGAGACTCTTAATCTTACGGACAGGCGAGCAATTTACCATGTAAACAGCATCTCAAGATCCAAATCTCGACTCTTTAAATTCTAAGCTGGAAAAAAGAGTGAGAGGTCAATCATCAGCGAGAGACCAAGATTCCAATCACACGGAAGGCAGAAATCATTCTAACAGCGCATTAACTAGGCAACATCGTATTGCAAGTAAAAGCAGATGATAGTCCCGGCATTGCTGCAGCATTCACAAAGAAAGCAGTTTCCCGGTTTTAACTTCAGGTCAAGCTTACTGAGACTAACGGTACTAGCAATTGCAATACTTTACCTCCCCAACGATGCTCTGGAAATAAGAAACAGTAACTGCCGGAACTATAGCACACCATTGATAAAGTGACAACACTAACCCCAAAACGCTCTGAAAAGAACCAACTCCCAGAATTCGAAACTCTCGAAAGCCGATGCCTTTTCGACAATTCTCCAAAAGACAAAACCAAGACTTACCAGTTCCGGCCTCGCAGGCCTGGCCGGTCTATCGGGGGGCCGAGAGACCCCGACGGGCAGATTCTCGCCGCGCCACCTGCAGTACGCGAGATGGGAGAGCTCGGACTTCGAAGCAGGGTCGCCGGTGGCAAGAACGAGGGCACCCATTTCGGCCAGGGAAGAAGCCGACCCGACTGCGCTCCGTCCCGGGTCGGGCGACGCAAGGGCCGGTCCCGGCGGAGGCTGCGGTCCGTTGGGTCCCCAGAACCGGTCGTGGTTCAGCGAGCTCTCCCGCCATGGCCGGAGGCCCGGCCACGGCGTGTACTCGATGCGAGACGGCGGCGAGGAGGAGGAGGAGGTCGAGGAGGAGAGAGGCTTGGGCCTGAGGGCCGATGAGGGAGACCATCGGAGAGAAGGAGGGCATGAGGCCGCGAGCTTGAGGTACTGCATCATCGTCTCCACGAGCCTCTCTCATTTCATCGCGTTCCCAAAATAATAAAAGAGAGGTCATGGCTTTTTTCTTTGTCAAAAAGAAAATGACTTTATAAAGCAAAGTTTTACCTTTTTAAACCTATGCTAAAAAAATTTTGACCCAAAAAAGGAATTAAAAAATTGGACTAATTCGATAAACTTTTAAACTTGATGGTATTAATCAATTTCGATGGTTTTAATTAAAATGTGATCTCTACGGGCATCAAATGTCTTTACATTCCTCACACAGTGTTGCATAACTAGAGAGACGACTATTTGATTATAAGATATAATGTGAAGCACTGGCTAACTCAATATAAATCTTAATAAATTTCACAATTTTAATCAAGCATCGAATTATCATACTACCTTATTTGGTAGTAACTATCTTCGAAGAAGTGACGGGGAGTCTACTTCCCCTTATGGCTCCCTCAGCTCTAAGGTGTAATTTTATCTTGGGGAAAACTTTTAAATTTTTAAGTCTCATAATTCAAGCAAACAAGTTTTAAGCCATACTTAGATTTAAAATTATGAAGTAGACTGAATTTAAAGAGAAGATAACTTTTTAAAGCAAAATTATATCTTTTTTAACCTATGCAAAATTGGTTGGAATTTAAAAAGAAGAAATTGAATTTGGTCACATCAATTCGATAAATTTTAAAACTCGGTGGTATTAATCGAAAATTTCGATTGCATTAATCGAAAATGTAATTTCGCGATTAATTTTAAGATATTCCATTTAATGTTTTTAGGTGCTGATGTTGGCAAACCTTTGAGAAGCTGCAAGCGTTCATCAGAGGCTCTGGCTCTGGCTCGAACGATCGCCGCCCATGGCGGGATGGTAGCCTTCTGCCGAAGCTTCAGCACCGCCCGCTCGTCCCTCCGATCCGTTCTTCCCGGACAGCTCTCTCTGCACGCGGCGGACGGCGACCTCCGTCGGCCGTATGGGTACTCCTTCCCCTTCTTCGAAGACAGGCAGCAGCTCGAGACCCGCCTCGTCTCGCTCCTCGACGGCTGCCGCGGCCTCCCCCAGCTCAAGCAAGTCCATGCGCACCTCTACCGCAAGGGCCTCGACCAATGCTGCTACGTCGTCACCAAGCTCGTCCGCACCCTCACCGAGCTCGGCGTCCCCGTGGGGTCGTACCCGCGCGCCGTCTTCCGGCAGGTCGAGCGCCCCAATCCGTTTCTGTACACCGCACTCATTCGTGGGTACGCGGCTCAGGGGCCGTTTGGGGAGTCCGTCGGGTTGTACGCGAGCATGAGGGAGGAGGGCGTCGGCCCCGTGTCCTTCACGTTCACGGCGCTGCTCAAGGCGTGCGGCGCGGCTATTGACTTGAATTTGGGGCGCCAGGTGCATGCCCAGACGATGCTGATTGGTGGGTTCGGCTCTGATTTGTATGTGGGGAACTCGTTGATCGGTATGTACGTGAGCTGCGGCGATTTGGGTAGCGGGCGTAAGGTGTTTGACGAAATGCTGCACAGGGATGTTATTTCCTGGACGACGTTGATAGTGGCGTACACGAAGACGGGCGATATGGCGTCTGCTGGCGATTTGTTTGATGGGTTACCGGTGAAGGACATGGTGGCTTGGACTGCTATGGTTACTGGGTTCGCGCAGAACGGCAAGCCGAGGGAGGCGCTGTGGTTTTTCGAGCGAATGCAGGATGCTAGAGTTGAGACCGATGAGGTTACATTGGCCAGTGTTATCTCGGCTTGTGCTCAACTAGGTGCCTCTAAATATGCTAAATGGGTTCGGGATGTTGCCACAAAATCTGGACTTGAGCCGACTGAGAATGTTGTTGTGGGATCGGCTATGGTTGATATGTACTCAAAATGTGGCAATATAGAGGATGCATACATGATCTTTAAAGGCATGAAGAAACGGAATGTGTATACCTATAGTTCAATGATTCTAGGCTTTGCGATTCATGGCCTTGCTCGAGCAGCGATGCAACTGTTTGGTGAGATGGTAGAAACAGCGACAAAACCTAATAAAGTTACTTTTATAGGTGTACTCGTAGCTTGCAGCCATGGTGGAATGGTTGATCAGGGCAAACAAATATTTTCATCCATGGAAGAACGCTATGGTGTTGTTCCAGATGGTGATCACTATGCTTGCATGGTTGATCTTCTTGGTCGTGCTGGACATTTAAATGAAGCATTTAAACTTACAGAGACGATGCCTCTAAAACCCCATGGAGGGGTGTGGGGAGCACTTTTGGGGGCATGTCGTATCCATAGGAACCCTGACATTGCTCAAATTGCTGCAAGCCATCTTTTTGAGCTCGAACCTCATGCAATTGGAAACTATATGGTTCTATGTAACATATTTGCATCGGTTGGTAGGTGGGATGATGTTTCAAATGTGAGGAAGCTGGTGAGAGGGAAGGGATTAAAGAAGAATCCTGGATGTAGCTGGTTTGAGTCAGAGAAAGGGGAGATACACGAGTTCTTTGCAGGTGAAACAAAGCATCCGAGGTCAAGCGAGATAAATAAAGTGTTAGAGGATCTTCTGGAGAGATTAAAGGGACATGGTTATCAACAGATCCTGAGTTCAGTGGCTTATGATGTAAGCGAGGATGACAAGAAGCGAATATTGATGGCTCATAGTGAAAAGCTGGCTCTGGCATTTGGGCTGCTGGATTCTAGCGAAAATTGCCCTATCAGGATCATGAAGAACCTCAGGATATGTGAAGACTGTCACTCTTTCATGTGTGCCGTATCTCACATTATTGGGAGGGAGATTATTGTGAGAGATAACGTGAGATTCCACCATTTTAACGGTGGGACTTGTTCTTGCGGTAATTTCTGGTGACCAGATCAAGCACATACATTGCTGGAATTCTTTGTCGTGACAGTTGTACGTTATAATTCTTATCTATAAATGGGCTCCTGGATTTGCTTCTTGTGATTTTACTAATACAATCACGCTATTGTTAGATTCTTTTCCTTAGAGGGCTCAAGAGAGATCGCTTTGATGAAGTGCTTTGTCGGGCCAGTTCAGTTCTCTTCTCCCACATACTTGTATTCCTTTTTTAATCATCTAAACTAAAGATGCAGTCTCTCGAACTTTTGAGGTGATGGCGCGAGTTCGTAAAGCATGAATGCTGAGAAAAGTCTTGATGCTATTCCCACATCTCAAAATTTGAGTTCGACAAGTTTGAGGTTCTTTTAGGCCTTCCCTTTTGCCTTTCCTTGCCTTTTTGGATAGCAGTAAGGTAATATACGCGATCTGGCGGTATTTTAGGTTAACTTCGTGGCACCTTCTCACCTACGGATCCAATCAACATTGCGCCCATCATGGTTAAACGAAGGAATTCGAAACAAGTTACTTTCTCTGGGATTAATCTCAAAAAATTTGTGCAGAACAGAAACCGAACCCGTGACGAGCTTGACACTGATTTAGGTTAACCTCAGTGGCGGCGAATACCCTGTTCAAAAGCCAAAAAGTCCGTGGCAATGGAGCAAAGCTGATTTGCAGAGTCCTTTTTGGTGGGTCTCTCTCACTCTCCCTCCACTATTTAGAAAGAGTCCAAATCTCTTCCATTGGCTAAGTGGAGGAACCTCATATCCTTGTATTGCATCAGAACACATCAGCACGAGCGTAAGATTCTTCTCGTCCACATTTGCAGGTGCCCTTTTCCGACCAAATCATAGGTTTTGGCGAGCGGCTGAAAGTGAAAGCCATCTTGTCCTGAGTGGCGACTAACTTATAGTATTCAGATCATGCACTAATCAGATATTGCCTTGAAAGGCTCTCGGTAGATTATTGGCGGAATCCAGCCTACCAAGGTCAAAAAGAATGAAAGGTTATAGCTCCACTCCACCTCAAATCCATGGTGAGCAAAATGGTGCAATGCCCTGAAATCACATCGAAAGTGATTACTGACACAACAATGTTTTTAGCAAGCTACATAGTTCATTCCAATTTGGAACCTATGCCCTACATAGGAAATAATTGAATACGGAGAAACACTTGTGTGGACCGGTTCTAGGGATGTCGTGAAATCCACGCAGGACTTGTATAGAACTTACTACTGGTCATGATCAAGATTGATTCAATTTACTGTACAATGAATATATAAGGAAGTATTTTACTTGAATTTGAAGCAACCATATACTCTGCTTAACGAATTGAAATGAAAATGCTAGTTTGGGCAAACATCATAATTTGTGAGTATTGCCAATAGTAAAGACCATGTCCATCATATCAGACCCACAACATTGGGACTTCTGATGCCTCACATGCTTGGTCAATGCCTACAAAGTTTAATTTGTCCAACGACCTATATCACTTTCATATTTGACTGATTAAAGTCTGCCATACTAATTGCGCAGATGAGTGTAGGTTGTGTTTAGCTACCTGTAGTTGACGGAGATATTGTGAACAAAACACCCCTTATACAACTAACTAATGAAGATAACTTTACACTTTTTAATACGTCGTCTCTTCTTGTATTATAGTATCATTAAATTAGAGAGTGAGCTATTTCGAATTTAGCATACCATGACTCATGGTATAGTATTGTATTGTATGTTACATTACATCGTGATTATATAGTGCTACATTGTGAGCATTGCATGTATAAGCCATTTTTTGTGAGAGAGAGAGAGAGAGAGAGAGAGAGAGAGAGAGAGAGAGAGGGGGGGTAGGTTTCGAATACTGAATATAAGTTGAAGACTAGTGAGGAAAACACCATCGTTCCCACATGTAATATTCTCATAACTTAGGAACTATAAGCGAGCCAAAAACATAGGACTCTTGCACCTTCTGGTGCTAGGGCAACGCATGTCACCTCTTTCATCACCATATTCATTATTATTCCCTCTCTCACATTACCGCGTAGAACTTTGGCTACGTTTATAGAATATAACCCTCTCTCGCACGGTTTGGTTTCTATGGCTGGGAACGGGGAAGGGCCGTGAATGTAATGCTGCGGGTCGGGTCCTCCGGGCGCTGTCCTCGTCGGGTCTGCATCCATGGTCGAAGCCCACTCAACAGAGCTCGGCTTGGCTCCATCGCCGTTGCCGAGTTGATGCAAAAGAAGACGGCCATCATTCCTCTTATCAACGAGAGCACGTCCCTCTGCATTCATGACAAGAAACACAAAAAGAACTGCGACAAGTAATACCCGCCTCGCATTCGAAAAACCTGCCATGTGCGAATGTGGAAAGATGCGAATGAGATGCGAACGTGGGTACAGTAGGAGCTTGAGCTACCATGCAAGTCCAAGGCAAAGGATTCTTCTTCTTTGTGTGCTTGACCTGAGCGTTGGATCGCTCTATTTATAGACGGACGATGAGAGAAAAAGGGTGGATGAGTTGAGACAACTGTGAGTCACACTGAGTCACACTAGCATTCGATTTTGTCCTCGATACCACATGGTCCTGGCATTAATTGTCCCCCTCTGAGATATGTAATTCTGCTTATTGTGGGTGTCCCATCGCCATAGGGCCGTACCAATTTAAAAACTTGGTCATTTTGGATCTTCACATATTGTTGCCGCTCCTTCCTTTTTCTTGGATGAGCCTCCACGTCCACCCAAAAGTCAAAGAATAAAAAGGGTACTTAAATCCAAAAAACACGGTCATCATTGCCTTAATGCCACTATTTTTTTTTGGACGGTGACTGTAAACAAATAGCCGATCTTTCATTTTCTTTCAATAAAGAATTTTGGATAGGCACAAAGATTGTTCAAGCCACGTCACTTCTCTATGAGATTTATACGATGATCATTATGTATAAGTTTTGTATTAGATCTTCTAACATGATATCAAAGTCAGATTCTCTATCTTAATTTATTTTGCATATGCAGCCGCTTTCTTATTCGCTTGTCTAATATCCAATCCAATGTTGAAGCCAGCTAGCCCCTTATATTGGTTGCCTCTCTATCCTTTCTCTAAATTGTTGGTAATCTTTCAAGCTTAGTAAGATAAGACACTGACCATATAGATAGGATAAGATGCCATTGTAAAATAGTTTTCAAAAAGTAACCTTTCTTGCCACTCAATTAACCTAACTAAACAAGCATAGGGTTGGGCTTGAGAGCAAGAAGCAAATGATTGAGAAGGCTTTTCCCAACCTAGGTAAGGTTTGAAATCCTTTCCCTATTTGTCAAGCTTAGATTAGAAGCCAACTGAAAAATGGATGCGCTCTACTAGTGTGGCTCGCTTTGCTTTTGTCGTGGAGCTCACTGCTTTTCATTTTGTTAGGAGTAGATGCTTGTGGAGGAAATCAATCCAGCCACAGGTTTTTCTACGGCTACCCTATTACTACTTCATCCCTATCAAAGACTCCACGGCAATATGTTTTGGGTTGGACTTTTTAACAAATATAGCATATTAATTAGGATATATAATTGCCTAGTATAGTCCCTGTGGTCCACTTTTGAGTCTTGGCCATATGATCCCCCACATACACATTCACAGGACCATTCTCCCACTTTCCGTCACCAGAGAGTCTCTCCATGCCCTAGGAGAGTCCAAAGTGGAGTTGCAATGGTCGGTATCGAGATCAAATCATCAGCATTTGGGAATATTTTTAGCTCAGTTATGCAGTACTCGTGGCAGTAGGGAGATCGGTGGTTAAGATCATAGATGGTACAAGCCTCTCGGTGCTCGTGTAGTGTCCTCGACAACACTCAAAAAAACTCTTTTCATCACTTGGAATCTCTTCATGTCTCTCCCTCTAACCCTTCCCTTTTCTAGCTTGGCCGCGCTCCAATGCCGTGACATGTCAAGTTTTTGTTAGATAAGCAATTTGAAGATGCATGCAATGATAGGTTATAAGGATGAAAATGGAGATGACAACCCCAAGTCCTTGACACGTTGCCCCATCCTCGTATCGTGTCTTTGTGGAGAAGATAAGATGGGGCAGCAGGAGATCTCATTCCCATTCGCACACCTTCCCTACGGTGACAATCCACGTGGAGTAGCGTCCATGGCTTGGGCGACCTCGAATGAGCACGGATTTCAAGCAAGTCCTTCTCGACAGGATCTCTTTTGGCCAATCTCTAATCAATCGCATGAAAGCAGATCAAGTAGAGTAGGGATGAGCACGGTTCAGTTTGGTCTAATTTGGATGGAAAAATTGAGCTAAACTACAATAATATGGTTCGGAAAATTTTAAAACCGAACTTAACTATATAAGGGTCTGAAATTAGATCAAATTGAATAGAGCTCATCAATTTTTATTTGACTTCTCTTATCTGATAAAGTTAAATTTCATTAAGTATTTAACTTTTAACAAGCTTGAATTGGTTAAAGGCTCAAGCTATCATCTAAAGATAGAATAGCATTATGATGTAATAATTACTGTTGCAACACCAATTTATGCATAGTTTGGAGGAAATTCCAAATAAGAGCATGAAGTGTCTTTATTTTCTCAAATAAATGCATGAAATGAATATTGTGTCAAATAATGACCTAAAATGACTAGGTCGGTTTCAAATAAGGGCTTGAAGTAGTTATATATGACTCTTCATGACTTCACGTGCGACACGTGTACTTTTTGATTTTTTTTTTAAATAGCAAGCGGAAGCACCACAAATACATTACCATACAACATATAAGAAGATTACCACACAAATTAAATATTATACATAATATTTCATTATGTTAACTTTATATTTATAACCCATAACAAACAACACACAAAATACCAAAGGACCTAAGAAGGGTTAGGATCGCCTAACTTCAACACTATCATCCTATATCCAAAAGCCTGTCTGTATAACACCAAAGCTAAAATCAAATGATCAATGACCTCTCATCAATGGCCCATAAAAAATGTAGTCAAGGGGACCATCAAATTTTCTTAGTGGTCCCAACCAGTCACCGTCAAAGATCGCGTACCAAGCTATATATCGATGAGGAACCAACTCAGCAAGTCCCGTGTCGACTCAAGCTTTAACATACACAAGAACCATATAAGATAATATCACTTCTTTATAATTATACTCGATATGAGCTGAAGCTCTAAAAAGTAGCGGTGGTGGAAGAACCATCCTAAAATTCTAAAAATTAAAGAAATGCCCTCTAAATGAAATTCATAAGTTTAAGATAGGAGATCCACCAATCACTCAACCTGGCATCACAACAATCATGAATTCAAGACAATACAAAACAACCATGCATAAGGAATGCAAGGATAAAAGTATTATCTTTCCCATCATAATATGTCAATAAGACAACCATAAATTGCATAAGATTGATCGCTCATGTATAAGTAAATTTCATATTATATATTACAAGTACCACAATATCTTATCAATTTACACATATGAATTGATGTTCATCACTGGCCAGGACTATCTCGATTCACGAGATATATTGACTAATAAGGCATCGTCAACACTAACTCATGCGGGACAGAATTATACATACTCATTTGCCACGCCTCAGCCTATCAATCACGAGTCTCCTCTACATTAATGAGGATTAATACACCATGACAATGGCCATTTAGTAACATCACACCATGGGTTCACAAGCCATATCATATCATGACTCCCCGAGTCATGTCATCATAAAATTTCATGTCATATTAACCTTGTATAACATTTGCTAACTCTAGAGTCTCATACATACTGATATAAGGGAATTCGCTCGATGGCGATGAGCGAACAAACCGTGGCAAAGGTCTTAATCATGAAGTATCAAAGATATACATAATTAATCACAACAAAATAAGCGTTAGATACTTTCGATGTTCATAATTGTAGGTGACAACACATTACTCTCTTGGCATTCTCATACAATCATGAGAATCAATCAATTACGTACACTTTAACAAATAAATGTTCTTTTCTTTTCACCAAGCCATGATCATTCGGTATAGAACTTTTACTGGTTTATCAATTCTTGATATCTATTTAACAATAAACACTACTACTCCAATAATTAAAGTAACTCATAGATTTACATTTTATAATAAAACCACCGTTGATTAAGCTCACTTTTTCCACCAAAACTAAGGAGTATTTTCTATAATTCCAAATTCTTCAAAACTAGACTATTGCCCTAGTAAAAATTCTCAATTTATAAATTTAGCCCTAACTTCCAATTTTCAATCGACCAAGTAATATTAATCAAATTAAAAACTAAAAGCTATCCTTTTTGTTATCTAAGACATACTAACATTTTATTTACACAATAGACACCCCACATATTTAAAACTATTAAAACAACTCATTTTTGGTTAATTAGTTCAACTAGTTCCAATTTTTACATAATTTTCACATCATCTATTAACTCTAAAAATTAATTTATAACTTATCATAATAAGATTCCACAAGCTGTGAACAGTCCTCAGAAGTTTCAGTTTTTGCATATTCATCCGTTAACTTGGTGAAATTATGAATTTGCCCCTAAGACCCCTAAACTCATTTTTAAACCGATTGGATTCCCCTTAATTAATCTTACTTAAAATCCACTTATCAAAACTAAAAAACATAAGATAAACCTGTTAACAACCTTATCTCCTTTTTCAAAATTTCAAAATTACCCCATATTTTGTCAAAAATTTATCAAAACACCCCTTATTATGCCTAGTTTTACTATCTTCAAATTTTTCCCATTCAAGTTGCTACAAAACCTTTTAGAAATCTCTCAAAGACACTCTAGACATATGAATAGATTTTTACTACAAGCACAACAATCACTATAACTTAACATACAACTATTGCAACTTACTCACGCATAGAATAAAATCTATAGTAAATAAGCAAACAAACAATCAATCAAGCTCAATAGTACTAAGTAGATCATTCTAGCTTAGTCCTTATGTTTTTCACTTACCTTGAGTGAAACCTTCAACAAACAAAGCATTTACTCACCTTGAAATCAAAATAATTATTAAAATTAACAAGTGTCATTCTTTAGAAAACAACAAAGCTTATTTGATAAAAATAAAAGGAAAATCTTTGAATTTACCTTGTGAGACACTAAAATGAAAAAAAAAAAAAGGAAAAAAAGAAGAAAAGAAGAAGAAGGGGTTTGGACCTTGTCTTGAAAGAGAGTGAAATAAAACTTGAACTTGAAGAAGTGAGGGAGATGGAGATGCAAGTGAAAGAGGTAGGGAAAGAAGGCATTATCTCTTGTCTTCCACACTTATTCTCTATATTTAATAATGGCTGGAAGTATTGTTTATTAGCCTTGGTTAAAAGTAATAATGCCAATTAACTAGAGTTAAATGTAGACAAAAAATTTCTAGGGTTAAGATAATGTCATGCATAAGGTCATATAGATAAGTTCAAAGGATTTAATTTAGACATGTGGATTAAAAATGTGGTGGAGATGAAGACATTTGTCTAAGTTCTCGTAGTGACAAATGGCATGGTTTAATAAAAGATTGAGATATTATGTTAATTTGGACAAATACTTTACATTGCAGTAAATAATCAAGGAAATCAATATTCATTTGAAGCGTTAGTAAATCGGAAAATTATTCCGAACTCGCTACAATTATTAACAAAGGATATAGAACAAAGAGGAAACCTTAACTTAGTAAAATTTAATGTTTGAAAATTATTCGATACGTATTTAGGAGCGTATTGATTCTTGCTGATAGTTACTATACTAATTATATATCCTAAATATCATGAACTATAAAGAAATTTCATGCAGTTTAAAATAAGAGGATGACCTTGCTGGCCAGCTAAATATTCTAGTTGGTTAAAGGCATTTTCATTTAAAGACAAATTTAATTTTAGTTTTTTTTTTTTTTTTTTTTTTTAAATTCGACAAGAGACGACAAAGGTTTGATTGTCGATTTGTTGGGTGAGGGCCACCATCCTCGCCAAATCTAGGCAAAGGTCACCTCAACCCATGCCCTCATCAGCTTTGAGCGACCCTCACTTATGGCTTTTGAGGGTAGCCTTGCCAACCGCCGACAAAGTGGCCCTTGCATATATCTGGGCGAGAGGGCCTCAACTATGTTTCGTGAAAGCGACTCTCGTCCAACCCTCTTGGGGCATTACAATGGCAGCCCATTGTGTGAGACCAACCACCAACGAAGAAGAAACGGAAAACCGAAAAAAGGAAAATAGAAAGAAACAAAAAATGAAAAAAAAAGCAAGAAGAAGAAAAGATTCAAAAAAAGGTGAAGGATGAAAAGGTTCTTGACTAATTGGAAAGTTAAGTCCTTTTTCAAACTAATATAGCTACTTATAAAATTCATTTGAAGTCTTTATTTTAGACTCTTATTTGAAATAAGATACACTTTATATTTTTATTTGAACAAATGAAGACATTTCAAACCCTTTCTTGGAATTTTCCCCGTAATCTTGCATTACGGCATAACTCATAAAAAGAGTTTGATTCAGAGCAATTTGGAAAAATAAAATAAAATCAAA
Organism: Eucalyptus grandis; assembly: GCF_016545825.1. Taxonomy (NCBI): domain Eukaryota; kingdom Viridiplantae; phylum Streptophyta; class Magnoliopsida; order Myrtales; family Myrtaceae; genus Eucalyptus; species Eucalyptus grandis. The sequence goes on along the minus strand of NC_052622.1, from coordinate 13,894,501 downwards.
CCAAATAGCCAAATTTTAGTCGGCTTTGATTTACAAACTGAAATTATTGAAATTACGTCTTGAGGACTAAGCTGACGATCAGTTGATTTGTAGTTTGAATCAAATTATGCTCGTTCCTCATTAATTAGAAAAAAGTTTGACTAGAGGATAAAGGAAAAAAAAAAAAAAAACCAAAACCCTAGAAAAATCTCAGCTTGAATTGAGCTCGACAAGCTCGCCTGGGGCTAAGGTCCGGACTTTGCAACGCTGGAAACTTGAAACGTTGAGTTCAAGAGTCCCCTCTGCGCTCTGACCCAACCGCGTTCCCATTTTTCGCATGCAGAAACTAAGGCATTCCCTTCCTTACTTCACTCTCACCTCTCTCTCTCTCTCTCTCTCTCTCTCTCTCTCTCTCATGATTTGTAATTGGTCGACTGAGGCTGTCACTATCGGTTTGCGCGTCCTGCAAATTGGAGCTTCAATTTCGAAAAATTTGATCTGGAAATGGAGTTTTAGGGCTGAAAGTTGGAATTTTTGCGCCAAGGAGTGAAATCCACAGGGCTAAATCTTTTTCCCGTAGTCTTTTCGCTAGAGGGTCGATAATGCGGGAGAGACCCTGTTGCTTCAAATGGTTTCATAATTTTTTTATTATCTGGAAAGTATTAATTTTCTCATCGGCATGGGTTGTCGGAGTTGTGGGGAGTTTCATAAACGGGTACATGGCTCACATGGAGAAAGATTGTAAATTTTGGCATGGCAATGAAGGGGAATGGTTACTGGGGTTCTTGCTTGTTGAATCTTGATGCATTGTGCTCTTTGTATGCTGGGAAATCTTAGTGCTTTTTTAGAGTTCGGTCCCCCTTCGTATGGTTGAAATGTCAACTCAGATTACATTGGTGTTTGGCTGTTATCGACTGTATCGGGGCTGAGTTGATCGCCCGAATTTTCAATCGGTTGTTACTTGAAATCTCACTGCACCACTTGATTTTGTCATGCTTCAAATTCTTCAGCTAAAGCTAATGTTGATTCATTAGGTATTCAATGTGTTCGATCTTTATTTTCTGAACTTTGGAACTTAAAATGTAGACTTAACTGTTCCTTTGCTTGCTATTTTACTTTCATAAAATATTATTGAAACATGGTTTTACGGTACTTCCCTATCCCATTTTCTTTTTCAATCTAAGAAAGGAAAATTATAGAGCAGTGAAGTTATATGGGATGAAATTACCAGCTCAATGACTTACTGAGTCCCATCTTCTCTGAATTGACGTGTTTAGCTACCCATAGTTGACGGAGATTTTGTGAATGAAACACCCCTTACACAACTGACTAATGAGGATAACTTTACACTTTTTCATATGCCGTCTCTTCTTGTATTATAGTATCATTAAATTAGAGAGTGATTTTTTTTCAAATTTAGCATACCATGACTCATGGTATAGTATTGTATTGTATGTTACATTACGTTGCGATTATATAGTGCTACATTGGGAGCATTGCATGTATAAGCCATTTTTTTTTTAGAGAGAGAGAGAGAGAGAGAGAGAGAGAGAGAGGTTGGGGTAGGTTTCGAATACTGAATATAAGTTGAAGACTAGTGAGGAAAACATCATCGTTCCCACATGTAATATTCTCATAAACATCATCGTTCCCACGTGTAATATTCTCATAACTTAGGAACTATAAGCGAGCGAAAAACATAGGACTCTTGCACCTTCTGGTGCAAGGGCAACGCATGTCACCTTTTTTTTTTTTTTTTTTTTTTTTAACCAGCATGTCACCTCTTTCATCACCATATTCATTATTATTCCCTCTCTCACATTATTCTTGTTCATGAACACCTTGTACCACGTAGAACTTTGGCCAGGCTTATAGAAATAACCCTCTCGCACGGTTTGGTTTCTATGGCTAGCGAAGGGCGGAAGGGCTGTCACGGTTATGCTGCTTGTCGGGTCCTCCTGGCGCTGCCTTCGTCGGGTCTGCATCCATGGTCGAAGCCCACTCAACATAGCTCGGCTTGGCTCCGTCGCGGTTGCCGAGTTGACGCAAAAGAAGACGGCCAGCATTCCTCTTATCCACGAGAGCACGTCCCTGTGCATTCACGACGAGAAACGCAAAAAGAACTGCGACGAGTAAAACCTGCCTCGCATTCGAAAAACCAGCCATGTGCGAATGTGGAAAGATGCGAATGAGCAGAAAGATGCGAACGTGGGTACAGTAGGAGCTTGAGCTACTATGCAAGTCCAAGGCAAAGGATTCTTCTTCTTTGTGTGCTTGACCTGAGCATTGGATCGCTCTATTTATAGACAGACCATGAGAGAAAAGGGTGGATGAGTAGAGACAACCTTGAGTCACGGTGACTCACACTAGCATTTCGATTTTGTCTTCGATGCCACATGGTCCTGGCATTAATTGTCCCCTCTGAGATTTGTAATTCTGCTTATTGTGGGTGCCCCATCGCCATTGGGCCGTATCAATTTAAAAACTTGGTCATTTGAATCTTCACATATTGTCGCCGCTCCTTCCTTTTCTTGGATGAGCCTCCACGCCCACCCAAAAGTCAAAGAATAAAAAAGGGTACTTAAATCCAAAAAACCCGGTCATCATAGCCTTAATGCCACTGTTTTTTTGGACGGTGACTGCAAACAAATAGCCGATCTTTCATTTTCTTTCAATAAAGAATTTCGGATAGGCACAAAGATTGTTCAAGCCGCGTCCCTTCTCTACGAGATTTATATGATGATCATTATGTGTAAGTTTTGTATTAGATCTTCTAACATGGTATCAAAGTCAGATTCTCTATCTTAATTTATTTTGCATGTACAACCCCGTTCTTATTCGCTTGTCTAATGTCCAATCCAATGTTGAAGCCAGCTACCCCTTGTATTGGTTGCCTCTCTATCCTTTCTCTAAAGTGTTTGTAATCTTTCAAGCCCAGGACTGTATAGATAGGATAAGACACCATTATAAAATAATTTTCAAAAAGTAACCTTTCACACCACTCAATTAACCTAACTAAACAAGCATAGGGTTGTGCTTGAAAACAAGAAGCAAATGATTGACAAGGCTTTTCCCAACCTAAGTTAGGTTTGAAATCCTTTCCTATTTGTCAAGCTTAGATTAGAAGCCAACTGAAAATGGATGCGCTCTACTAGCACGGCTCGCTTTGCTTTTATCATGGAGCTCACTGCTTTTCAATTTTTTAGGAGTAGATGCTTGTGGAGGAAATCAATCCAGCCACAGATTTTTCTACGGCTACCTTATTACGACTTCATCCTTATCAAAGACCCCACGGTGATATGTTTTGGGTTGGACTTTTTAACAAATATAACATATTAATTTAGGATATATAATTGTCTAGTATAGTCCCTGTGGTCCACTTTTGGGTCTTGGCCATATGATCCGCCACATACCCATTCACGGGACCATTCTCCCACTTTCTCTCCCCGAGGAGTCTCTCCATGCCCTAGGAGAGTCCAAAGTGGAGTTGCATTTGGGAATAAGTTTAGGTTAATCATGCAGTACTCGTGGCAGTAGGGGAGATCGGTAGTTAAGATCATATAGGGTACAGGCCTCTTGGTGCTCGTGTAGTGTCCTCGACAACACTCAAAAAACTGTTTTCATCACTAGGAATCTCTTCATGTCTCTCCCTCTAACCCTTCCCTTTTCTAGCTTGGCCGTGCTCCAACGCCGTGACATGTCAAGTTTTTTGCCGGATGAGCAATTTGAGGGATAAATACACTATCGGTCTATAAGTTGTGTATGATGCTCACTTTAGTATCAAAAGTTTCTGTTGGATCACTTAAGTGCCAAATTTTTGAAAAACTATCTTTTAGTGCCAACTCTAATATGATTGGCCGGAAATCCGACGTGACACTTTTTTTGTTAATTTTTGAAGCTGATGTGGCTTGCTGGAGAGTACAATCAACATCCTAACACCAAAACGACGTCGTTTAGTGTCTCCCCCAATTCAAAACCCTAACTCTCCGGCCATTCGCCGTCCTTGACGGCCCCCGCATTTGGCGGCCGTGGCTCCGACCCCGATCCCGACCCCGACCCCGACGATGGCCACTTGGTGGCCGTGGCTCCGACCCCGACCCCGACGATGGCCACTCGGCGGCCGTGGCTTCGACCCCGACCCCGACCCATCAATGGCCACTTGGCGGCCGTGGCTTCGACCCCGACCACGACCCCGACCTCGACAATGGCCACTCGGCGGCCGTGGCTCCGACCCCGACCTTGACCCCCGACCTTGACCCTAACCCCGACGATGGCCACTCGGTGGCAGCTCCGACCCCCCGACCCCGACCCTAACCTCAACGATGGCCACTCGGTGGCCAAGTCGAAGGTCGTGATCTGGCATGTGCTCGGGAGGCCGGCGACGAGTGCTTTGCCATTGATGTCTCCCTCCATCTCCAATCTCCCGATGAGTGCTTGGCCTACGTCTTCCAGTACCTAGGCTCCGGTGACCGGGGCTAGTGCTCCCTCATGTGCTGTCGAGGGCGTCCGAATAGCTCCAAGCAACGACGGTTGAGTGAGCAACGGCGGCCCAGTGACGGTAGAGGCCGAGCGACGACGGCCCAGCGAGCTAGGTCGGAAAAACCCTAATTTCAATCCCCAAATAAATAAAAAAAAATTCCCAAATGAGTTAAACAGCATCGTTTTTGTAAAGCCATCCACGTAGGACGGCAAAATGACGCTGTTTTCTTAAGGAAGACTGAAAACAACGTCGTTTTAAAGCAATCGGAACTTAAAAAAAAAAAAAATATAAAACCCACGTAATTAATTTGGCCGGAATCTCTTGCCGGTGGCATCAAAATGATCGTTTTTTCTCCGATATTGCACTTAAGTGATCCGACGGGAAATTTTGGCACCAAAAGTGAGCGCCGCACATAACTTATGACACTGATAGTGTATTTCTCCCGCAATTTTGAAGATGCATGCAATGATAGGTTATAAGGATGAAAATGGAGATGACAACCCCAAGTCCTCGACACGTTGCCCCATCCTCGTATCGTGTCTTTGTGGCGAAGATAAGATGGGGCAGCAGGAGATCTCATTCCCATTCGCACACCTTCCCTACGGTGACAATCCACGTGGAGTAGCGTCCATGGCTTGGGCGACCTTGAATGAGCACGGCTTTCAAGCGAGTCCTTCTTGACAGGATCTCTTTTGGCCAATCTCTAATCAATCGCATGAAAGCAGATCAAGTAGAGTAGGGATGAGCACGGTTCAGTTTGGTCTGATTTGGATGGAAAAATTGAGCTAAACTACAATAATATGGCTCGGAAAATTTTAAAACCGAACTTAACTGTATAAGGGTCTGAAATTAGATCAAATTCAATAGAACTTATCATTTTTTATTTGACTTCTCTTATCTAATGAAGTTAAATTTCATATAGTATTTAACTTTTAACGAGCTTGAATTGGTTAAAGGCTCAAGCTATCATCTAAAAATAGAATAGCATTACGATGTAACAATTACCACTGCAACACCAACTTATGCATAGTTTGGAGGAAATTCCAAATAAGAGCATGAAGTGTCTTCATTTCTCAAATAAATGCATGAAGTGAACATTGTGTCAAATAATGACCTAAAATGACTAGGTTGGTCTCAAATAAGGACTTGAAGTAGTTATATGTGACTCTCCAAAACATCACGCGCGCACATGTATTTTCTGATTTTTAATAGCAAGTGGAAGCACCACGAATACGTTACCATACAACATACAAGAAGATTATCACACAAATTAAATATTATACACAATATTTCATTATGTTAACTTTATATTTATAACCCATAACAAACAACACACAAAATACCAAAAGACCTGAGAAGGGTTAGGATCGCCTAACTTCAACACTATCCTCCGATATCCAAAAGCCTGTCTATATAACACCAAAGCTAAAATCAAATGATCAATGACCTCTCCCATCAATGGCCCATCAAAAATGTAGTCAAGGGGACCATCAAATCCTCTTAGTGGTCCCAACCAGTCACTGTCAAAGATTGCGTACCAAGCTATATATCAGTGTGGAACCAACTCAGCAAGTCCCGTTTCGACTCAAGCTTTAACATACACAAGAACCATATAAGATAATATCACTTCTTTATAACTATACTCAATGTGAGCTAGAGCTCTAAAAAGTAGCGGTGGTGGAAGAACCATCCTACAAGTTTGAAAATTAAAGAAATGCCCTGTAAATGAAATTCATAAGTTTAAGATAAGAGATCCACCAATCACTCAACCTGGCATCACAACAATCATGAATTCAAGACAATACAAAACAACCATGCATAAGGAATGCAAGGATAAAAGTATGATCTTTCCTATCATAATATGTCAATAAGACAACCATAAATTGCATAAGATTGATCGCTCATGTGTAAGCAAATTTCATATTATATATCACAAGTACCACAATATCTTATCAATTTACATATGAACTCATGTTTGTCACTGGCCAGGACTATCTTGATTCACGAGATATCTTGACTAATAAGGCATCGTCACCACTAACTCATGCAGGACTGAATTATACATACTCATTTGCCACGCCTTAGCCTATTAATCACGAGTCTCCTCTACATTAATGAGGATTAATACACCATGACAATGGCTGTTTATTAACATCACACCATGGCTTCACAAGCCATCATATCATGACTACAGGAGTCATGTCGTCATAAAATTTCATGTCATATTCACCTTGTATAACATTTGCTAACTCTAGAGTCTCATACATACTGATATAAGGGAATTCGCTCGGTGGCGATGAGCGAACAAATCGTGGCAAAGGTTTTAATCATGAAGTATCAAAGATATACATAATTAATCACAACAGAATAAGCGTTAGATACTTTTCGATGTTCATAATTGTAGGTGACAACACATTACTCTCTTGGCATTCTCATACAATCATGAGAATCAATCAATTACGTACACTTTAAAAAATAATTGTTCTTTTTCTTTTCACCAAGCCATGATCATTCGGTATAGAAGTTTTACTGGTTTATCAATTCTTGATATCTATTTAACAATAAACACTACTACTCCAATAATTAAAGTAACTCATAGATTTACATTTTATTATAAAACCACACTTGATTAAGCTCACTTTTTCACAAAACTAAGGAGTATTTTCTATAATTCCAAATTCTTAAAACTTGACTATTGCCCTAGTAAAATTCTCAATTTATAAATTTACCCCTAACTTCCGATTTTCAACCAACCAAGTAATATTAATCAAATTAAAAACTAAAAGCTATCCTTTTTGTTATCTAAGACATACTAACATTTTACTTACACAATAGACACCCCACATATTTTACAAAACTATTAAAACATCTCATTTTGGTTAATTAGTTCAACTAGTTCCAATTTTTACATAATTTACACATCATCTATTAACTCTAAAAATAACTTTATCACTTATCATAATAAGATTCCACAAGCTGTGAACAGTCCTCAGAAGTTTCAATTTTTGCATATTCATCCGTTAACTTGGTGAAATTATGAATTTGCCCATGAAACCCTAAACACTTTTTTTTTTTTTTTGAACATATTGGATTCCTCTTTATTAATCTTACTTATAAATCCACTTATCAAAACTAAAAAACATAAGATAAACTTGTTAGCAACCTTATCTCCATTTTTGAAATTTCAAAATTACCCCATATTTTGTCAAAAATTTACCAAAACACCCCTTATTATGCCTAGTTTTACTATCTTCATATTTTTCCCATTCAAGTTGCTACAAAACCTTTTAGAAATCTCTCAAAGACACTCTAGACATATGAATAGCTTTTTACCACAAGCACAACAATCGCTATAACTTAACATACAACTATTGCAACTTACTCACGCATAGAATAAAATCTATAGTAAATAAACAAACAATCAATCAATCAAGCTCAATAGTACTAAGTAGATCATTCTAGCTTAGTCCTTATATTTTTCACTTACCTTGAGTGAAATCTTCAACAAACAAAGCTTTTACTCACCTTGAAATCAAAATAATTATTAAAATTAACAAGTGTCATTCTTTAGAAAACAACAAAGCTTATTTGATAAAAATAAAAAAGGAAAATCTTTGAATTTACCTTGTAAGACACTAAACTGAAAAAAAAAAAAAGAGAGCGAAGGGGTTTGGACCTTGTCTTGAAGGAGAGAGTGAAATAAAACTTGAACTTGAAGAAGTGAGGGAGATGGAGGTGCAAGTGAAAGAGGTAGGGAAATAAGGCATTATCTATTGTCTTCCACACTTATTCTCTATATTTAAGAATGGCTGGAAGTAACATTTATTAGCCTTGGTTAAAAGTAATTATGCCAATTAACTAGAGTTAAATGTAGACAAAAAAATTTCTAGGGTTAAGATAATGTCATGCATAAGGTCATATAGATAAGTTCAAAGGATTTAATTTAGACATGTGGATAAAAATGTGGTGGAGATGAAGACATTTATCTAAGTTCTCATAGTGACAAATGGCATGGTTTAATAATAAAATTGGGATATTATGTTAATTTGGACAAATAATCAAGGAAATCGATATTCATTTGAAGCGTTAGTAAATCAGAAAATTATTCCGAACCCGCTACAATTATTAACAAAAGATATAGAACAATAAGGAAACCTTAACTTAGTAAAAATTTAATGTTTGAAAATTATTCGATACGTATTTAGGAGCATATCGATTTTTTTGATAGTTACTATACTAATTATATATCCTAAATATCATGAATTATAAGAAATTTCATATGTCACATTATAGCAGTTTAAAATAAGAGTATGACCTCCTTTGACTAGCTAAATATTCTAGTTGGTTAAAGGCATTTTCATTTAAAGACAAATTTAATTTTAAATATTTTTCTTTTTTTCTCCTTTTAAAAAAAAAAATCGACAAGAGCCGACAAAGGTTTGATCGTCGACCGGTGGTGAGGCCACCATCCTCACCAAATCTAGGCAAAGGTCACCTCGACCCATGCCCTCACCGGCTACGAGCGACCCTCACTTGTGTCTTTTGAGGGTAGCCTTGCCAACCATTGACAAAGCAGCCCTTGCATATATCTGGCGAGAGGGCCTCAACTATGGCTTGTGAAAGTGACTCTCGTCCAACCGCCTTGGGGCATTACGATGGCTGCCCATTGCTTGAGACCAAGCACCAACGAAGAAGAAATGGAAAACTGAAAAAGGAAAATAGAAAGAAACAAAAAAAAAAAAAGAAATGGAAAACTAAGTTGACAATCAATTGATTTTGGTAGTTTGAATCGAATTATGCTTGTTCCTCATTAATTAGAAAAAAAGTTGGATTAGAGGATAAAGGGAAAAAGAAAAAAACAAAACCCTAGAAAAATCTCAGCTTGAATTGAGCTTGACAAGCTCGCCTGGGGCAAAAGGTCTAGACTTGGCAACTCTGGAAACTTGAAACGTCGAGTTCAAGAGTCCCGTCTGCGCTCTGACCCAACTGCTTCCCATTTTTCGCTTGCAGAAAAACTGAGTAAGGCATTCTCTTCCTTACTTCCTCTCACCTCTCTCTCTCTCTCTCTCTCTCTCTCTCTCTCATGATTTGTACTTGGTCGACTGAGGCTGTCGCATCGGTTTGCGCGTCCTGCAAATTGGAGCTTCAATTTCGAAAAATTTGATCTGGAAATGGAGTTTTAGGGCTGAAAGTTGGAATTTTTTTGCACCAAGGAATGAAATCAGAGGGCTAAATCTTTTTCCCGTATTCTTTTCGCTAGAGGTCGATAATGCGGAGAGACACTGTTGCTTCAAATGGTTTCATAATTTTTTTATTATCTGGAAAGTATTAATTTTCTCATCGGCATGGGTTGTCGGAGTTGTGGGGAGTTTCATACACGGGTACATGGCTCACATGGAGAAAGATTGGAAATTTTGGCATGGCATTGAAGGGGAATGGTTACTGGGGTTCTTGCTTGTTGAATCTTGATGCATTGTGCTCTTCGTATGCTGGGAAATCTTAGTGCTTTTTTAGAGAGTTCGGTCCCCCTTCGTACGGTTGAAATGGCAACTCAGAATACATTGGTGTTTGGCCGTTATTGACTGTATCAGGACTGAGTTGATCGCCCGAATTTTCAATCGGTTGTTACTTGAAATCTCACTGCACCACTTGATTTTGTCATGCTTGAAATTCTTCAGCTAAAGCTAATGTTGATTCATTAGGTATTCAACGTGTTCGATCTTTATCTTTCTGAACTTTGGAACTTAAAATGTAGACATAACTGTTCCTTTGCTTCCTATTTTACTTTCATAAAAAATTATTGAAACATGGTTTTACGGTACTTCCCTATCCCCTTTTCTTTTTCAATCTAAGAAAGAAAATTTATGGAGTAGTAAAGTTACATGGGATGAACTTACCGGCTCAATGACTTACTGAGTCCCTTCTTCTCTGAACTGTAAGCTCTGTCTTTCGTGATTTTCAGCTCAAGTATTTTCTCTGATTTTGTAATTGATTTTCTGACAAAAAACTAGAATTTTAATCTTTCAGCAAAATTGGTGATCTTGTGTTACAAATGGAAGTCTATGCTTTGATATAATCTTGTGTTGCACAATAATAATGATCTCTCTCTCTCTCTCTCTCTCTCTCTCTCTTTCTCTCTCTCTCTGGGATTAAAGAAGAATCGTGGATGTAGCTGGTTTCAGTCAAAGAAAGGGGAGATACACGAGTTCTTTGCAGGTGATACAAAGCATCCGAGGTCAAGCGAGATAAATAAAGTGTTAGAGGATCTTCTGGAGAGATTAAAGGGACATGGTTATCAACAGATCCTGAGTTCAGTGGCTTATGATGTAAGCGAGGACGACAAGAAGCGAATATTGATGGCTCATAGTGAAAAGCTGGCTCTGGCATTTGGGCTGCTGGATTCTAGCGAAAATTGCCCTATCAGGATAATGAAGAACCTCAGGATATGTGAAGACTGTCACTCTTTCATGTGTGCCGTATCTCACATTATTGGGAGGGAGATTATTGTGAGAGATAACGTGAGATTCCACCATTTTAACGGTGGGACTTGTTCTGCGGTAATTTCTGGTGACCAGATCAAGCACATGCATCGCTGGAATTCTTTGTCGTGACAGTTGTACGTTATAATTCTTATGTATAAATGGGCTCCTGGATTTGCTTCTTGTGATTTTACTAATACAATCACGCTATTGTTAGATTCTTTTCCTTAGAGGGCTCAAGAGAGATCGCTTTGATGAAGTGCTTTGTCGGGCCGGTTCAGTTCTCTTCTCCCACATACTTGTATTCCTTTTTTAACCATCTAAACTAAAGATGCAGTCTCTCGAACTTTTTGAGGTGATGGTGCGAGTTCGTAAAGCAAAAATGCTGAGAAAGTCTTGATGCTATTCCCACATCTCAAAATTTGAGTTCGACAAGTTTGAGGTTCTTTTAGGCCTTCCCTTTTGCCTTTCCTTGCCTTTTTGGATAGCAGTATGGTAATATACGCGGTCTGGCGGTATTTTAGGTTAACTTCGTGGCACCTTCTCACCTACGGATCCAATCAACATTGCACCCATCATGGTTAAACGAAGGAATTCGAAACAAGTTACTTTCTCTGGGATTAATCTCAAAAAATTTGTGCAGAACAGAAACCGAACCCGTGACGAGCTTGACACTGATTTAGGTTAACCTCAGTGGCGGCGAATGCCCTGTTCAAAAGCCAAAAAGTCCGTGGTAATGGAGCAAAGCTGATTTGCAGAGTCCTTTTTGGTGGGTCTCTCTCACTCTCCCTCCACTATTTAGAAAGAGTCCAAATCTCTTCCATTGGCTAAGTGGAGGAACCTCATATCCTTGTATTGCATCAGAACACATCAGCACGAGCGTAAGATTCTTCTCGTCTACATTTGCAGGTGCCCTTTTCCGACCAAATCATAGGTTTTGTCGAGCGGCTGAAAGTGAAAGCCATCTTGTCCTGAGTGGCGACTAACTTATAGTATTCAGATCATGCACTAATCAGATATTGCCTTGAAAGGCTCTCGGTAGATTATTGGCGGAATCCAGCCTACCAAGGTCAAAAGAATGAAAGGTTATAGCTCCACTCCACCTCAAATCCATGGCGAGCAAAATGGTGCAATGCCCTGAAATCACATCGAAAGTGATTACTCACACAACAATGTTTTTAGCAAGCTACATAGTTCATTCCAATTTGAAACCTATGGCCTACATAGGAAATAATTGAATACGGAGAAACACTTGCGTGGACCGGTTCTAGGGATGTCGTGAAATCACGCAGGACTTGTATAGAACTTACTACTGGTCATGATCAAGATTGATTTAGTTTACTGTACAATGAATATATAAGGAAGTATTTTACTTGAATTTGAAGCAATCATATACTCTGCTTATCGAGTTGAAATGAAAATGCTAGTTTGGGCAAACATCATAATTTGTGAGTATCGCCAATAGTAAAGACCATGTCCATCATATCAGACCCACATCATTGGGACTTCTAATGCCTCACATGCTTGGTCAATGCCTACAAAGTTTAATTTGTCCAACTACCTGTATCACTTTCATATTTGACTGATTAAAGTCTGCCATACTAATTTCGCAGGTGAGTGTAGGTTGTGTTTAGCTACCTGTAGTTGACAGAGATTTTGTGAACGAAACATCCCTTATACAACTAACTAATGAGGATAACTTTACACTTTTTAATACGCTGTCTCTTCTTGTATTATAGTATCATTAAATTAGAGAGTGAGCTATTTCGAATTTAGCATACCATGACTCATGGTATAGTATTGTATTGTATGTTACATTACATTGCGATTATATAGTGCTACATTGTGAGCATTGCATAGAGAGAGAGAGAGAGAGAGAGAGAGAGAGAGAGAGAGAGAGAGAGAGAGAGAGAGAGTTTCAAATACTGAATATAAGTTGAATACTAGTGAGGAAAACACCATCGTTCCCACATGTAATATTCTCATGACTTAGGAACTATAAGCGAGCGAAAAACATAGGACTCTTTGCACCTTCTGGTGCTTGGGCAACGCATGTCAAATCTTTCATCACCATATTCATTATTATTCCTCTCTCACATTACCGCGTAGAACTTTGGCTACGTTTATAGAAAATAACTCTCTCTCGCACGGTTTGGTTTCTATGGCTAGCGAAGGGCGGAAGGGCTGTGAATGTGATGCTGCGGGTCGGGTCCTCCGGGCGCTGCCCTCGTCGGGTCTGCATCCATGGTCGAAGCCCACTCAACAGAGCTCGGCTTGTCTCCATCGCCGTTGCCGAGTTGATGCAAAAGAAGACGGCCATCATTCCTCTTATCAACGAGAGCACGTCCCTGTGCATTCATGACAAGAAACACAGAAAGAACTGCGACAAGTAATACCCGCCTCGCATTCGAAAAACCAGCCATGTGCGAATGTGGAAAGATGCGAATGAGCAGAAAGATGCGAACGTGGGTACAGTAGGAGCTTGAGCTACTATGCAAGTCCAAGGCAAAGGTTTCTTCTTCTTTGTGCTTGAACTGAGCGTTGGATCGCTCTATTTATAGACGGACGATGAGAGAAAAGGGTGGATGAGTTGAGACAACCGTGAGTCACACTGAGTCACACTAGCATTCGATTTTGTCCTCGATACCACATGGTCCTGGCATTAATTGTCCCCCTCTGAGATATGTAATTCTGCTTATTGTGGGTGTCCCATCGCCATAGGGCCGTACCAATTTAAAAACTTGGTCATTTTGGATCTTCACATATTGTTGCTGCTCCTTCCTTTTTCTTGGATGAGCCTCCACGCCCACCCAAAAGTCAAAGAATAAAAAAGGGTACTTAAATCCAAAAACCCGGTCATCATTGCCTTAATGCCAGTGTTTTTGGACGGTGACTGTAAACAAATAGCCGATCTTTCATTTTCTTTCAATAAAGAATTTCGGATTGGCACAAAGATTGTTCAAGCTACGTCACTTCTCTACGAGATTTATACGATGATCATTATGTACAAGTTTTGTATTAGATCTTCAAACATGATATCAAAGTCAGATTCTCTAGATTTATTTTGCATGTGCAGCCCCTTTCTTATTCGCTTGTCTAATATTCAATCCAATGTTGAAGCCAGCTAGCCCCTTATATTGGTTGCCTCTCTATCCTTTCTCTAAATTGTTGGTAATCTTTCAAGCTCAGTAAGAAAATACACTGACTATATAAATAGGATAAGATGCCATTATAAAATAGTTTTCAAAAAGTAAACTTTCTCACACTAAATTAACCTAACTAAACAAGCATAGGGTTGGGCTTGAAAGCAAGAAGCAAATGATTGAGGAGGCTTTTCCCAACCTAGGTTAGGTTTGAAATCCTTTTCCTATTTGTCAAGTTTAGATTAGAAGCCAACTGAAAAATGGATGCGCTCTACTAGCGCAACTCGCTTTGCTTTTGTCGCGGAGCTCACTGCTTTTCATTTTGTTAGGAGTAGATTCTTGTGGAGGAAATCAATCCAGCCACAGGTTTTTCTATGGCTACCCTATTACTACTTCATCCCTACCGAAGACTCCACGGCAATATGTTTTGGGTTGGACTTTTTACAAATATAGCATATTAATTAGGATATATGATTGCCTAGTATAGTCCTGTGGTCCACTTTTGAGTCTTGGCCATATGATCCGCCACATACACATTCGCAGGACCATTCTCCCACTTTCCCTCACCAAAGAGTCTCTCCATGCCCTAGGAGAGTCCAAAGTGGAGTTGCAATGGTCGGTATCGGATGAAATCATCAGCATTTGGGAATATTTTTAGCTCGGTTATGCAGTACTCGTGGCGTGGGAGATCGGTGGTTAAGATCATAGATGGTACAGGCCTCTCGGTGCTCGTGTAGTGTCCTCGACAACACTCAAAAAACTCTTTTCATCACTTGGAATCTCTTCATGTCTCTCCCTCTAACCCTTCCCTTTTCTATTGGCCGCGCTCCAACGCCGTGACATGTCAAGTTTTTGTCGGTTGAGCAATTTGAAGATGCATGCAATGATAGGTTATAAGGATGAAAATGGAGATGACAACCCCAAGTCCTCGACACGTTGCCCCATCCTCGTATCGTGTCTTTGTGGAGAAGATAAGATGGGGCAGCAGGAGATCTCATTCCCATTCGCACACCTTCCCTACGGTGACAATCCACGTGGAGTAGCGTCCATGGCTTGGGCGACCTCGAATGAGCATGGCTTTCAGCGAGTCCTTCTTGACGGGATCTCTTTTGGCCAATCTCTAATCAATCGCATGAAAGCAGATCAAGTAGAGTAGGGATGAGCACGGTTCAGTTTGGTCTGATTTGGATGGAAAAATTTAGCTAAACTACAATAATATGGTTCGGAAAATTTTAAAACCGAACTTAACTATATAAGGGTCTGAAATTAGATCAAATTGAAAAGAGCTCATCATTTTTTATTCGACTTCTCTTATCTGATGAAGTTAAATTTCATTAAGTATTTAACTTTTAACGAGATTGAATTGGTTAAAAGGCTCAAGCTATCATCTAAAGATAGAATAGCATTACGATGTAACAATTAGTGCTTTTACAACACCAACTTATGCATAGTTTGGAGGAAATTCCAAATAAGAGCATGAAGTGTCTTCATTTTCTCAAATAAATGCATGAAGTGAACATTGTGTCAAATAATGACCTAAAATGACTAGGTTCGGTTTTAAATAAGGGCTTGAAGTAGTTATATATGACTCTCCAGAACATCACGCGCGACACATGTACTTTTTGATTTTTTTTTTTTTTTTAATAGCAAGCTGAAGCACCACAAATACATTAACATACAACATATAAGAAGATTATCACACAAATTAAATATTATACATAATTTTTCATAATGTTAACTTTATATTTATAACCCATAACAAACAACACAAAATACCAAAAGACCTGAGAAGGGTTAGGATCGCCTAACTTCAACACTATCCTCCTATATCCAAAAGCCTGTCTGTATAACACCAAAGCTAAAATCAAATGATCAATGACCTCTCTCATCAATGGCCCATAAAAATGTAGTCAAGGGACCATCAAATTTTCTTAGTGGTCCCAACCGGTGTCAAAGATCACGTACCAAGCTATATATCGATGAGGAACCAACTCAGCAAGTCCCGCGTCGACTCAAGCTTTAACATACAGAAGAACCATATAAGATAATATCACTTCTTTATAACTATACTTGATATGAGCTAGAGCTCTAAAAAGTAGCGGTGGTGGAAGAACCATCCTAAAAGTCTGAAAATTAAAGAAATGCCCTGTAAATGAAATTCATAAGTTTAAGATAGGAGATCCACCAATCACTCAACTGCATCACAACAATCATGAATTCAAGACAATACAAAACAACCATGCATAAGGAATGCAAGGATAAAAGTATTATCTTTCCTATCATAATATGTCAATAAGACAACCATAAATTGCATAAGATTGATCGCTCATGTGTAAGTAAATTTGATATTATATATCACAAGTACCACAATATCTTATCAATTTACACATATGGCTTGATGTTCATCAACGCCGAGACTATCTCGATTCACAAGATATCTTGACTAATAAGGCATTGTCACCACTAACTCATGCGGGACAGAATTATACATACTCATTTGCCATGCCTCAGCCTATCAATCACGAGTCTCCTCTACATTAAGGAGGATTAATACACCATGACAATGGCCATTTAGTAACATCACACCATGGCTTCACAAGCCATATCATATCATGACTCCCAGTCATGTCATCATAAAATTTCATGTCATATTAACCTTGTATAACATTTGCTAACTCTAGAGTCTCATAACATACTCATATAAGGGAATCGCTCGGTGGCGATGAGCGAACAAACCGTGGCAGAGGTCTTAATCATGAAGTATCAAAGATATACATAATTAATCAAAATACAATAAGTGTTAGATACTTTTCGATGTTCATAATTGCAGGTGACAACACATAACTCTCTTGGCATTCTCATACAATCATGAGAATCAATCAATTATGTACACTTTAACAAATAAATGTTCTTTTTCTTTTCACCAAGCCATGATCATTCGGTATAGAACTTTTAATGACTTATCAATTCTTGATATCTATTTAACAATAAACACTACTACTCCAATAATTAAAGTAACTCATAAATTTACATTTTATAATAAAACCACTTTTGATTAAGCTCACTTTTTCCACGAAAACTAAGGAGTATTTTCTATAATTCCAAATTCTTAAAAACTAGACTATTGCCCTAGTAAAAATTCTCAATTTATAAATTTACCCCTAACTTCTGATTTTCAACTGACCAAGTAATATTAATCAAATTAAAAACTAAAAGCTATCCTTTTTGTTATCTAAGACATACTAACATTTTATTTTCACAATAGACACCCCACAAATTTTACAAAAACTATTAAAACAACTCATTTTGGTTAATTAGTTCAACTAGTTCCAATTTTTACATAATTTTCACATCATCTATTAACTCTAAAAATAACTTTATCACTTATCATAATAAGATTTCACAAGCTGTGAACAGTCCTCAGAAGTTTCAGTTTTTTGCATATTCATCCGTTAACCTGGTGAAATTATGAATTTGCCCCTAAAACCCTAAACTCATTTTTAAACCGATTGGATTCCCCTTAATTAATCTTACTTAAAAATCCACTTATCAAAACTAAAAAACATAGGATAAACCTGTTAACAACCTTATCTCCATTTTCAAAATTTCAAAAATTACCCCATATTTTGTCAAAAATTTATCAAAACACCTCTTATTATGTGTAGTTTTACTATCTTCATATTTTCTAATTCAAATTGCTACAAAACCTTTTAGAAATCTCTCAAAGACACTCTAGACATATGAATAGCTTTTACTACAAGCACAACAATCACTATAACTTAACATACAACTATTGCAACTTACTCACACATAGAATAAAATCGATAGTAAACAAACAAACAAACAATCAATCAAGCTCAAGAGTACTAAGTAGATCATTCTAGCTTAGTCCTTAGGTTTTTCACTTACCTTGAGTGAAATCTTCAACAAACAAAGCATTTACTCACCTTGAAATCAAAATAATTATTAAAATTAACAATTGTCATTCTTTAGAAAACAACAAAGCTTATTTGATAAAAATAAAAGGAAAATCTTTGAATTTACCTTGTAAGACACTAAACTGAAAAAAAAGAAAAAAGAGAAGGGGTTTGGACCTTGTCTTGAAGGAGAGAGTGAAATAAAACTTGAACTTGAAGAAGTGAGGGAGATGGAGATGCAAGTGCAAGAGGTAGGGAAAAGGGCATTATCTCTTGTCTTCCACACTTATTCTCTATATTTAAGAATGGCTGGAAGTATCGTTTATTAGCCTTGGTTAAAAGTAATAATGCCAATTAACTAGAGTTAAATGTAGACAAAAAAATTTATAGGGTTAAGATAATGTCATGCATAAGGTCATATAGATAAGTTCAAAGGATTTAATTTAGACATGTGGATAAAAAATGTGGTGGAGATGAAGACATTTGTCTAAGTTCTCATAGTGACAAATGGCCATGGTTTAATAAAAAGATCGAGATATTATGTTAATTTGGACAAATACTTTACATTGCAGTAAATAAATCAAGGAAATCAATATTCATTTGAAGCATTAGTAAAATCAGAAAATTATTCTGAACCCGCTACAATTATTAACAAAGGATATAGAACAATAAGGAAACCTTAACTTAGTAAAAATTTAATGTTTGAAAATTATTCGATACGTATTTAGGAGCGTATTGATTCTTTAAGCGATAGCTACTATACTAATTATATATCCTAAATATCATGAACTATAAAGAAATTTCATGCGGTTTAAAATAAGAGGATGACCTTGCTGGCCAGCTAAATATTCTAGTTGGTTAAAGGCATTTTCATTTAAAGACAAATTTAATTTTAGATGTTTTTTTTTCTCTTTTAAAAAAAAAAATTCGACAAGAGACGACAAAGGTTTGATTGTTGACCTCTGACTGGTGAGGGCCACCATCCTCGCTAATCTAGGCAAAGGTCACCTCAACCCATGCCCTCACCAGCTGTGAGGGACCCTCACTTATGGCTTTTGGAGGGCAGCCTTGCCAAACCGCCGACAAAGTGGCCTCATATATGCTGCAAGATGGCCTCAACTATGTTTCATGAAAGTGACTCTCGTCCAACCCTCTTGGGGCATTACAATGGCCGCCCATTGCATGAGACCAACGACCATGAAGAAGAAAACGAAAACTGAAAAAAGGAAAATAGAAAGAAACAAAAAAATAATAATAAGAAAAAACAAGAAGAAAAGATTCAAAAAAGGTGAAGGATGAAAAGGTTCTTGACAAATTGGAAAAAGTTAAGTCCTTTTTCAAACTAATATAGCTACTTATAAAATTCATTTGAAGTCTTTATTTTAGACTCTTATTTGAAATAAGATTCACTTTATATTTTTATTTGAACAAATGAAGACATTTCAAACCCTTACTTGAATTTTCTCCATAATCTCACATTACAGCATAACTCATAAAAAAGAGTTTGATTCAGTGTAATTTGGAAAAAAAAAATCAAACCAAATAGCCAAATTTTAGTCGGCCTTGATTTACAAACCAAAATTATTGAAATTACGTCTTGAGGACTAAGCTGACGATCAATTGATTTGGTAGTTTGAATCGAATTATGCTCGTTCCTCATTAATTAGAAAAAAAGTTGGACT